>NW_027438444.1:0-101984 GCF_000715075.1 Nicotiana tabacum | reverse complement strand
ATTTGATGGACCAGAAAAATTTTAGGCGATCGAGGTCTGGGGGGCCTGGGTCCACTCGGAAGGCGTGGGCTATTGCACACAGAAATATGGGAATTGGGTGAAATTCTAGTTTTTTGGCCGTAATAAGCAAAAGAACGAGGAACGGTCATGGCGGGCCGGGGGTTATGGTTCCTTAGGTCATATTTGATGGCCCGGAAAAATTTTAGGCGATCGGGGTCCGGGGGTCCCGGACCCATTCGGATGGCGTGGGTTATAGCACACGAAAATCTGGGAATCAAGCGAAATTCTAGTTTTTTGGACTCAAATGCAAAAAAGGAAGAACGCTCATGGAAAGCGGTGACTATGGTTCCTTAGGTCGTATTTGATGACCCGGAAAATATTTAGGCCATCCGGCTACGGGGGACCCGGACCCATTCGGAAGGCGTGGGCTATAGCACACGGAAATATGGCAATCGGGCAAAATTCTTATTTATTGGCCAGAAAATCCAAAAAAGGAAGAACGCTCATGGAAGCGGGGTACTATGGATCCTAAGGTCGTATTTTATGGCCCGGAAAATTTTAGGGGATCAGGGTCACCAAGGCCCGGCACACTCAGAAGGCGACACAAAAATATGCGAATTGAGCGGAATTCTAGTTTTTTTGTCATAAAAATAAAAACAACAAGGAACGGTCATGATGGGGTGGTGACTATGGTACCTTAGGTCCTATATGACTTCCCGGATAAATATTAGGCGAACCGGGTCCGGGGGCACTGCCCACTGGGAAGGCGTGGGCTACAGCACACGAAAATAAGGGAACCGGGTGGAATTCTAGTTTTTTTTGGCCGTAAACGGCAAAAAAAGAGGAACGGTCATGGCGGGCGGTGACTATAGTACCTTAGCTCGTATTTGATGGCCCGAAAATATTTTAGGTGATCGCAGTCCAGGAGGGCCCGGACCCATTCGGAAGGCGTGGGATATAGCACACGAAAATATGGCAATCAGGTGAAATTCTAGTTTTTTTGCCACAAAAAGCAAAAAAATGAGGAAAGTTCATGGCGGGGTGGTGTCTATGGTTCCTTAGGTCGTATTTGATGGACCAAAAAAATTTTAGGCAATCGGGGTCTGGGGGGCCTGGGTCCATTCGGAAGGCGTGGGCTATAGCACACAAAAATATGGAAATCGGGCGGAATTCTAGTTTTTTGGCCGTAATAAGCAAAAGAATGAGGAATGGTCATGGCGGGGCAGGGGTTATGGTTCCTTAGGTCGTATTTGATGGCCCGGAAAAATTTTAGGCGATCGAGGTCCGGGGGTCGTGGACCCATTCGGAAGGCGTGGGTTATAGCACACGAAAATCTGGGAATCAAGCGGAATTCTAGTTTTTTGGACTCAAATGCAAAAAATGGAAGAATGCTCATGGAAAGCGGTGACTCTTGTTCCTTAGGTCGTATTTGATGGCCCGAAAAAATTTTAGGCCATCCGGCTACGGGGGACCCGGACCCATTCGGAAGTCGTGGGCTATAGCACACAAAAATATGGCAATTGGGCAAAATTCTTATTTTTTGGCCGAAAAATGCAAAAAAGGAAGAACGCTCATGGAAGCGGGTGACTATGGATCCTAAGGTCGTATTTGATGGCCCGAAAAATTTTAGGAGATCCGGGTCACCGAGGCCCGGCACACTCGGAAGGCGACACAAAAATATGCGAATTGAGCGGAATTCTAGTTTTTTTGTCATAAAAATCAAAACAACAAGGAACGGTCATGGTAGGGTGGTGACTATGGTACCTTAGGTCCTATATGACTTCCCGGATAAATTTTAGGCGAACCGGGTCCGGGGGCACTGCCCACTGGGAAGGCGTGGGCTACAGCACACGAAAATAAGGGAATCAGGCGGAATTCTAGTTTTTTTGGCAGTAAACGGCAAAAAAATAGGAACTGTCATGGCGGGCGGTGACTATGGTACCTTAGCTCTTATTTGATGGCCCGAAAATGTTTTAGGCGATCGCAGTCCGGGGGCCCGGACCCATTCGGAAGGCGTGGGATATAGCACACGAAAATATGGCAATCAGGCGAAATTCTAGTTTTTTTGGCGCAAAAAGCAAAAAAATGAGGAAAGTTCATGGCGGGGCGGTGTCTATGGTTTCTCAGGTCGTATTTGATGGCCCGGAAAAATTTTAGACGATCGGGGTCCGAGGGGCCCGGACACATTCCGAAGGCGTGGGCTGTACCACATGAAAATATGGGAATCAGGCGGAATTCTAGTTTTTTTGCTACAAAATGCAAAAAAGGAAGAACGCTCATGGAAAGCGGTGACTATGGTTCCTTAGGTCGTATTTGATGGCCAGGAAAATATTTAGGCGAACTGGGTCCGGGGGGCACTGCCCACTAGGATAGCGTGGGTTATAGCAAACGAAAATATGGGAATCGGGCGGAATTCTAGTTTTTTTGGTTGTAAAACGCAAACAAAAGAGGAACTGTCATGGCGGGAGGTGACTATGGTACCTTAGCTCGTATTTTATGGCCGAAAAAGTTTTTACGCGATCGGGGTCCGGGGTCCCGGACCCATTAGGAAGGATAGCACACGAAAATATGGCAATCTGGCGAAATTCTAGTTTTTTTGGCCGTAGAAAGCAAAACAATGAAGAAAGGTCATGGCAGGGCAATTTCTACGGTTCCTTAGGTCGTATTTGATGGCCCAGAAAAGTTTTAGGCGATCCGGGTAACCGAGGCGCGGCACACTCGGAAGGCAACACAAAAATATGGGAATATGGTGGAATTCTAGTTATTTTGCTGTAAAAAGCAAAAAAACCAAGAACAGTCATGGCGGGGTAGTGGCTATGGGTCTTTAGGTCGTATTTGATGGCCCGGAAAAATTTTAGGCGATCGGGGTCCGGGTGGCCAGGACCCATTCAGAAGGCGTGGGCTATAGCACACGAAAATATGGGAATCAGGCGGAATTCTAGTTTTTTGGCCGCAAAATGCAAAAAAGGAAGAACGCTCATGGCAAGCAGTGACTATGGTTCCTTAGGTCGTATTTGATAGCCTGGAAAATTTTTAGGCGAACCGGCTCCGACGGGAACTGCCCACTAGGAAATCTGGGGCAATAGCACACGAAAATATGGCAATCGGGCGAAATTTTAGTTTTTTGGCCGTAAAAGGAAAAAACACGTGCAAAGGGTCATGGCGGGGCGATGTCTACTGTTCCTTAGGTCGTATTTGATGGCCCAAAAAACTTTTAGGCGATCCGGGTTTCCGATGCCTAGCACACTCGGAAGGCGACACGAAAATATAGGAATCGGGCGGAATTCTAGTTGTTTGGTCGTAAAAAGCAAAACAACGAGGAACGGTCATGGCGGGGTGGTGACTATGGTTCCTTAGGTCGTATTTGATGGCCCTAAAAAATTTTAGGCGATTGGAGAGGGACCCTAACCCACTCGAAAGGCGTGGGCTATAGCACACAAAAAATGGGAATCGGGCAAAATTCTAATTTTTGGCCGTAAAACGCAAAACAACGAGAAACAGTTATGGCAGGGCGGTGACTATGATTCCTGAGGTCGTATTTGATGGCCTAAAAAATTTTTAGGCGATCGGGGCCCGGGGGTCCCGGATCCATTCGGAAGGCGTGGGCTATATAGCACACGAAAATATGGCAATCGGGAAAAATTCTAGTTTTTTGGCCGTAAAAAGCAAAAAAATGAGAAACGGTCATGGCGGGGCGGTGACTATAGTTCATTAGGTCGTATTTGATGGACCAAAAAATTTTTAGGCGATCGGGGTCTGGGGGGCCTGGGTCCACTCATAGGGCTTGGGCGCACACAAGAATATGGGAAACAGGCAGTATTCTAGTTTTTTGGCCGTAATAAGCAAAAGAACGAGGAACGGTCAGGGCGGGGCGGGGGTTATGGTTCCTTAGGTCGTAATTGATGGCCCGGAAAAATTTTAGGCGATCGGGGTCCGGGGGTCCCGGACCCATTCGGAAGGCGTGGGTTATAGCACACGAAAATCTGGGAATCAAGCGGAATTCTAGTTTTTTAGACTCTAATGCAAAAAAGGAAGAACGCTCATGGAAAGCGGTGACTATGGTTCCTTAGGTCGTATTTGATGGCCCAGAAAAATTTTAGGCCATCCGGCTACGGGGGACCCGGACCCATTCGGAAGGCGTGGGCTATAGCACACGAAAATATGGCAATCGGGCGAAATTCTTGTTTTTTGGCCGGAAAATGCAAAAAAGGAAGAACGCTCATGGAAGCGGGTGACTATGGATCCTAAGGTCATTTTTGATGGCCCGGAAAATTTTAGGAGATCCGGGTCACCTAGGCCCGGCATACTCGGAAGGCGACACGAAAATATGCGAATTGAGTGAAATTCTAGTTTTTTTGTCAAAAAAATCAAAACAACAAGGAACGGTCATGGTGGGGCGGTGACTATGGTACCTTAGGTCCTATATGACTTTCCGGATAAATTTCAGGCGAACCGGGTCCAGGGGGCACTGCCCACTGGGAAGGCGTGGGCTATAGCACACGAAAATAAGGGAATCACGTGGAATTCTAGTTTTTTTGGCCGTAAACGGCAAAAAAAGAGGAACTGTCATGGCGGGCGGTGACTATGGTACCTTAGCTCATATTTGATGGCCCGAAAATGTTTTAGGCGATCGCGGTCCGGGGGATCCGGACCCATTCAAAAGGCGTGGGATATAGCACACGAAAATATGGCAATCAGGAGAAATTCTAGTCTTTTTGCCGCAAAAAGAAAAAAAACGAGGAACGTTCATAGTGGGACGGTGTCTATGGTTCCTTAGGTCGTATTTGATGGCCTGAAAAATATTTAGGCGATCTGGCTCTCCGAGGCCAGGCACACTCGGAAGGCGACACGAAAATATGGGAATCGGGCGGAATTCTAGTTGTTTGGTCGTAAAAAGCAAAACAACGAGGAACGATCATGGCGGGGCAGTGACTATGGTTTCTTAGGTCGTATTTGATGGACCAAAAATTTTTTAGGCGATCGGGGTCCGGGGTGCCCGGACCCATTCGGAAGGCGTGGGCTAGCACACGAAAATATGGCAATCGGGCGAAATTCTAGTTTTTTGGCCGTAAAAAGCAAAACAACGAGGAACGGTCATGGCGGGGCAGTGGCTATTGTTCGTTAGGTCGTATTTGATGGCCCGAAAAATTTTTTGGCGATCCGGGTTCGGGGGGCCCGGACCCATTCGCAAGGCATGGGCTATAGCACACGAAATATGGCAATCAGGCGAAATTCTAGTTTTTGGCCGTAAATTGCAAAAAAGGAAGAACGCTCATGGCAGGGGGTGACTTTGATTCCTAAGGTTGTATTTGCTGGCCCGGAAAACTTTGAGGCGATCCGGGTCACCGAGGCCCGGCACACTCGGAAGGCGACAAGGAACGGTCATGGTGGGGTGGTGACTATGGTACCTTAGGTCGTACTTGATATCCCAGATAAATTTAAGGTGAACCGGGTCCGGGGGGCACTGCCCACTAGGAAAGCATGGGCTATAGCACACGAAAATATGGGAATTGGGCGGAATTCTAGTTTTATCGATGGTAAAATGCAAGAAAAGTGGAACTATCATGGAGGGCGGTGACTATGGTACCTTAGCTAGTATTTGATGGCCCGAAAAGTTTTTACGCGATCAGGGTCCGGGGGGCCCGGACCCATTCGGAAGGCATGGGCTATAACATACAAAAATATGGCAACCAGGAGAATTCTAGTTTTTTAGCCGTAAAAAGCAAAAAACCGAGGAACGGTCATGGCGGGGTGATGTCTAGGGTTTCTTAGGTTGTATTTAATGGCCCAAAAACTTTTTTGGCGATTGGGGCGGGACCCTGACCCACTCAGAAGGCGTGTAGCACACGAAAAAAGAGAATCGGGCAAAATTCTAGTTTTATGGCCGTAAAACGCAAAATAATGAGAAATAGTCATGGCGGGGCGATGACTATGGTTCCTGAGGTTGTATTTTATGGCTCAAAATATTTTTAGGGGATCAGGGTCCGGACCCATTCGGAAGGCATGGGCTGCACACGAAAATATGGGAATCGGGCGGAATTCTAGTTTTTTGGCCGTAAAAAGCAAAAAAATGAGAAACGGTCATGGCGGGGCGGTGACTATAGTTCATTAGGTCGTATTTGATGGCCCAAAAAAATTTTAGTCGATCGGGGTCTGGGGGGCCTGGGTCCACTCATAGGGCGTGGGCGCACACAAGAATATGGGAAACGGGCAGTATTCTAGTTTTTTGGCCGTAATAAGCAAAAGAACGAGGAACGGTCAGGGCGGGGCGGGGGTTATGGTTCCTTAGGTCGTAATTGATGGCCCGGAAAAATTTTAGGCGATCGGGGTCCGGGGGTCCCGGACCCATTCGGAAGGCGTGGGTTATAGCACACGAAAATCTGGGAATCAAGCGGAATTCTAGTTTTTTGGACTCTAATGCAAACAAGGAAGAACGCTCATGGAAAGCGGTGACTATGGTTCCTTAGGTCGTATTTGATGGCCCAGAAAAATTTTAGGCCATCCGGCTACGGGGGACCCGGACCCATTCGGAAGGCGTGGGCTATAGCACACGAAAATATGGCAATCGGGCGAAATTCTTGTTTTTTGGCCGGAAAATGCAAAAAAGGAAGAACGCTCATGGAAGCGGGTGACTATGGATCCTAAGGTCGTTTTTGATGGCCCGGAAAATTTTAGGAGATCCGGGTCACCTAGGCCCGGCACACTCGGAAGGCGACACGAAAATATGCGAATTGAGCGGAATTCTAGTTTGTTTGTCAAAAAAATCAAAACAACAAGGAACGGTCATGGTGGGGCGGTGTCTATGGTACCTTAGGTTCTATATGACTTCCCGGATAAATTTTAGGCGAACCGGGTCCAGGGTGCACTGCCCACTGGGAAGGCGTGGGCTATAGCACACGAAAATAAGGGAATCACGTGGAATTCTAGTTGTTTTGGCCGTAAATGGCAAAAAAAGAGGAACTGTCATGGCGGGCGGTGACTATGGTACCTTAGCTCGTATTTGATGGCCCGAAAATGTTTTAGGCGATCGCGGTCCGGGGGATCCGGTCCCATTCAGAAGGCGTGGGATATAGCACACGAAAATATGGCAATCAGGCAAAATTCTAGTCTTTTTGCCGCAAAAAGAAAAAACACGAGGAACGTTTATGGTGGGGCGGTGTCTATGGTTCCTTAGGTCGTATTTGATGGCCTGAAAAATATTTAGGCGATCTGGCTCTCCGAGGCCAGGCACACTCGGAAGGCGACACGAAAATATGGGAATCGGGCGGAATTCTAGTTGTTTGGTCGTAAAAAGCAAAACAACGAGGAACGATCATGGCGGGGCGGTGACTATGGTTTCTTAGGTCGTATTTGATGGAGCAAAAATTTTTTAGGCGATCGGGGTCCGGGGTGCCCGAACCCATTCGGAAGGCGTGGGCTAGCACACGAAAATATGGCAATCGGGCGAAATTCTAGTTTTTTGGCCGTAAAAAGCAAAACAACGAGGAACGGTCATGGCGGGGCAGTGGCTATTGTTCCTTATGTCGTATTTGACGGCCCGAAAAAGTTTTAGGCGATCCGGGTTCGGGGGGCCCGGACCCATTCGCAAGGCGTGGGCTATAGCACACGAAATATGGCAATCAGGCGAAATTCTAGTTTTTTGGCCGTAAATTGCAAAAAAGGAAGAACGCTCATGGCAGGGGGTGACTTTGGTTCCTAAGGTTGTATTTGCTGGCCCGAAAAACTTTAAGGCGATCCGGGTCACCGAGGCCCGGCACACTCGGAAGGCGACAAGGAACGGTCATGGTGGGGTGGTGACTATGGTACCTTAGGTCATACTTGATATCCCAGATAAATTTAAGGCGAACCGGGTCCGGGGGGCACTGCCCACTAGGAAAGCGTGGGCTATAGCACACGAAAATATGGGAATCGGGCGGAATTCTAGTTTTATCGATGGTAAAATGCAAGAAAAGTGGAACTATCATGGAGGGCGGTGACTATGGTACCATAGCTAGTATTTGATGGCCCGAAAAGTTTTTACGCGATCAGGGTCCGGGGGGCCCGGACCCATTCGGAAGTCATGGGCTATAACATACGAAAATATGGCAACCAGGAGAATTCTAGTTTTTTAGCCGTAAAAAGCAAAATACCAAGGAACGGTCATGGCGGGGTGATGTCTATGGTTTCTTAGGTCGTATTTAACGGCCCAAAAACTTTTTAGGGGATTGGGGCGGGACCCTGACCCACTCAGAAGGCGTGTAGCACACGAAAAAAGAGAATCGGGCAAAATTCTAGTTTTTTGGCCGTAAAACGCAAAACAATGAGAAATAGTCATGGCGGGGCGATGACTATGGTTCCTGAGGTCGTATTTTATGGCTCAAAATATTTTTAGGGGATCAGGGTCCGGACCCATTCGGAAGGCATGGGCTGCACACGAAAATATGGGAATCGGGCGGAATTCTAGTTTTTTGGCCGTAAAAAGCAAAAAAATGAGAAACGGTCATGGCGGGGCGGTGACTATAGTTCATTAGGTCGTATTTGATGGCCCAAAAAAATTTTAGGCGATCGGGGTCTGGGGGGCCTGGGTCCACTCATAGGGCGTGGGCGCACACAAGAATATGGGAAACAGATAGTTTCTCAGGTCGTATTTGATGGCCCGAAAAAATTTTAGGCGACCAGGGCGGGGCGGGGGTTATGGTTCCTTAGGTCGTAATTGATGGCCCGGAAAAATTTTAGGTGATCGGGGTCCGGGGGTCCCGGACCCATTCGGAAGGCGTGGGTTATAGTACATGAAAATCTGGGAATCAAGCGGAATTCTAGTTTTTTGGACTCTAATGCAAACAAGGAAGTACGCTCATGGAAAGCGGTGACTATGGTTCCTTAGGTCGTATTTGATGGCCCAGAAAAATTTTAGGCCATCCGGCTACGGAGGACCCGGACCCATTCGGAAGGCGTGGGCTATAGCACACGAAAATATAGCAATCGGGCGAAATTCTTATTTTTTGGCCGGAAAAAGCAAAAAAGGAAGAACGCTCATGGAAGCGGGTGACTATGGATCCTAAGGTCGTTTTTGATGGCCCGGAAAATTTTAGGAGATCCGGGTCACCTAGGCCCGGCACACTCGGAAGGCGACACGAAAATATGCGAATTGAGCGGAATTCTAGTTTGTTTGTCAAAAAAATCAAAACAACAAGGAACGGTCATGGTGGGGCGGTGACTATAGTACCTTAGGTCCTATATGACTTTCCGGATAAATTTTAGGCGAACTGGGTCCAGGGGGCACTGCCCACTGGGAAGGCGTGGGCTATAGCACACGAAAATAAGGGAATCACGTGGAATTCTAGTTTTTTTGGCCGTAAACGGCAAAAAAAGAGGAACTGTCATGGCGGGCGGTGACTATGGTACCTTAGCTCATATTTGATGGCCCGAAAATGTTTTAGGCGATCGCGGTCCGGGGGATCCGGACCCATTCAGAAGGCGTGGGATATAGCACACGAAAATATGGCAATCAGGCAAAATTCTAGTCTTTTTGCTGCAAAAAGAAAAAAAACGAGGAACGTTCATGGCGGGGCGGTGTCTATGGTTCCTTAGGTCATATTTGATGGCCTGGAAAAATTTTAGGCAATCTGGCTCTCCGAGGCCAGGCACACTCGGAAGGCGACACAAAAATATGGGAATCGGGCGGAATTCTAGTTGTTTGGTCGTAAAAAGCAAAACAACGAGGAACGATCATGGCGGGGCGGTGACTATGGTTTCTTAGGTCGTATTTGATGGACCAAAAATTTTTTAGGCGATCGGGGTCCGGGGTGCCCGGACCCATTCGGAAGGCGTGGGCTAGCACACGAAAATATGGCAATCGGGCGAAATTCTAGTTTTTTGGCCGTAAAAAGCAAAACAACGAGGAACGGTCATGGTGGGGCAGTGGCTATTGTTCCTTAGGTCGTATTTAATGGCCCGAAAAAGTTTTAGGCGATCTGGGTTCGGGGGGCCCAGACCCATTCGCAAGGCGTGGGCTATAGCACACGAAATATTGCAATCAGGCGAAATTCTAGTTTTTTGGCCGTAAATTGCAAAAAAGGAAGAACGCTCATGGCAGGGGGTGACTTTGGTTCCTAAGGTTGTATTTGCTGGCCCGGAAAACTTTAAGGCGATCCGGGTCACCGAGGCCCGGCACACTCGGAAGGCGATAAGGAACGGTCATGGTGGGGTGGTGACTATGGTACCTTAGGTCGTACTTGATATCCCAGATAAATTTAAGGCGAACCGGGTCCGGGGGCACTGCCCACTAGGAAAGCGTGGGCTATATCACACGAAAATATGGGAATCGGGCGGAATTCTAGTTTTATCGATGGTAAAATGCAAAAAAAGTGGAACTATCATGGAGGGTGGTGACTATGGTACCTTAGCTAGTATTTGATGGCCCGAAAAGTTTTTACGCGATCAGGGTCCGGAGGGCCCGGACCCATTCGGAAGGTATGGGCTATAACATACGAAAATATGGCAACCAGGAGAATTCTAGTTTTTTAGCCGTAAAAAGCAAAAAATCGAGGAACGGTCATGGCGGGGTGATGTCTATGGTTTCTTAGGTCGTATTTAATGGCCCAAAATTTTTTTAGGTGATTGGGGCGGGACCCTGACCCACTCAGAAGGCGTGTAGCACACGAAAAAAGAGAATCGGGCAAAATTCTAGTTTTTTGCCCGTAAAACGCAAAACAATGAGAAATAGTCATGGCGGGGCGATGACTATGGTTCCTGAGGTCGTATTTTATGGCTCAAAAGATTTTTAGGGGATCAGGGTCCGGACCCATTCGGAAGGCATGGGCTGCACACGAAAATATGGGAATCCGGCGAAATTCTAGTTTTTTGGCCGTAAAAAGCAAAAAAATGAGAAACGGTCATGGCGGGGCGGTGACTATAGTTCATTAGGTCGTATTTGATGGCCCAAAAAAATTTTAGGCGATCGGGGTCTGGGGGGCCTGGGTCCACTCATAGGGCGTGGGCGCACACAAGAATATGGGAAACAGATAGTTTCTCAGGTCGTATTTGATGGCCCGAAAAAATTTTAGGCGACCGGGGTCCGGGGGGCCCGGACCCATTCGGAAGGCGTGGGCTGTAGTACATGAAAATAAGGGAATCAGGCGGAATTCTAGTTTTTTGGCTGCAAAATGCAAAAAAGAAATAACGCTCATGGAAAGCGGTGACTATGGTTCCTTAGGTCGTATTTGATGGCCAGGGAAAATTTTAGGCGAACTGGGTTCGGGGGGCACTGCCCACTAGGATAGCATGGGATATAGCACACGAAAATATGGGAATCGGGCGGAATTCTAGTTTGTTTGGCTGTAAAATGCAAAAAAAAGAGGAAGTGTCATGGCGGGAGGTGACTATGGTACCTTAGCTCGTATTTGATGGCCCGAAAACCTTTTACGCGATTGGGGTCTGGGGTCCCGGACCCATTCGGAAGGATAGCACATGAAAATATGGCAATCTGGCGAAATTTGAGTTTTTTGGCCGTTAAAAGCAAAACAATGAAGAACTGTCATGACAGGGCGATCTCTATGGTTCCTTAGGTCGTATTTGATGGCCCAGAAAAAGTTTAGGTGATCCAGGTGACCGAGGCCCGGCACAATCAGAAGGCGACACAAAAATATGGGAATCAAGCGGAATTCTAGTTGTTTGGCCGTAAAAAGCAAAAAAAAGAGGAACGGTCATGGAGGGGCAGTGGCTATGGTTCTTTAGGTCATATTTGATGGCCCGGAAAAATTTTAGGCGATCGAGGTCCGGGTGGCCCGGACCCATTCGGAAGGCGTGGTATAGCACACGAAAATATGGGAATCAGGCGGAATTCTAGTTTTTTGGCCGCAAAATGCAAAAAAAGAAGAACGCTCATGGAAAGCGGTGACTATGGTTCCTTAGGTCGTGTTTGATGGCCTAGAAAATTTTTAAGTGAACCGGGTCCGGGGGGAACTGCCCACTAGGAAAGTGTGGGCTATAGCACACGAAAATATGGCAATCGGGCAAAATTCTAGTTTTTTGGCCGTAAAAAGCAAAAACATGAGGAACGGTCATGGCGGGGCAATGTCTACGGTTCCTTAGGTCGTATTTGATGGCCCAAAAAAATTTTAGACGATCCGGGTCACCGAGGCCCAGCACACTCGGAAGGCAACACGAAAATATAGGAATCGGGCGGAATTCTAGTTGTTTGGTCGTCAAAAGAAAAACAACGAGGAACGGTCATGGCGGGGCAGTGACTATGGTTCCTTAGGTCGTATTTAATGGCCCTAAAAAATTTTAGGCGATTGGGGCGGGACCCTGACACACTCGAAAGGCGTGGGCTATAGTACACAAAAAATGGCAATCGGGCGAAATTATAATTATTTGGCCGTAAAACGCAAAACAACGAGAAACGGTCATGGCAGGGCGGTGACTATGATTCCTGAGGTCGTATTTGATGGCCCGAAAAAATTTTAGGCGATCGGGGTCCGGGGTTCCCGGACCCATTCGGAAGGCGTGGGCAATATAGCACACGAAAATATGGCAAACGGGAAAACTTCTAGTTTTTTGGCAATAAAAAGCAAAAAAAAGAGGAACGGTCATGGCGGGGCGGTGACTATGGTTCCTGAGGTCGTATTTGATGGCCCGAAAAACTTTTAGGCGATCGTGGTCCGGGGGGCCCGGGTCAACTCAGAAGGCGTGGGCAATAGCACACGAAAATATGGGAATCAGGTGGAATTCTAGTTTTTTGGCTGTAAAACGAAAAAAATGAAGAACAGTCATAGCGGGCGGTGGCTATGGTTCCTTAGGTCATATTTGATGGCCCGAAAAGTTTTAGGCGATCGGGGTCCGGGGGACCCCGACCCACTTGGAAGGCGTGGGCTATAGCACACGAAAAAATGGAAATCGGGCGAAATTCTAATTTTTTGGCCATAAAACGCAAAACAACGAAGAACGGTCATGGCGAGGCGGTGACTATGGTTAATTAGGTCATATTTGATTGCCCAAAAAAAATTTTGGCGATCGTGGTCTGGGTGCCCGGACCCATTCGGAAGGCGTGGGCTATAGCACACGAAAATATGGGAATCAGGCGGAATTCTAGTTTTTTGGACGCAAAATGCAAAAACGGAAGAAATCTCATTGCAAGCGGTGACTATAGTTCCTTAGGTCATATTTGATGGCCCGAAAAAATTTTAGGCCATCTGGCTCCGGGGGCCCGGACCCATTCAGAAGGTGTGGGCTATAACACACGGAAATATGGCAATCGGGCGAAATTATAGTTTTTTGGTCGGAAAATGCAAAAAAGGAAGAACCCTCATGGAAGAGGGTGACTATGGTTCCTAAGGTCAAATTTGATGGCCCGGAAAATTATATAAGATCCGGGACACCAAGACCCGGCAAACTCAGACGGCGACACGAAAATATGCGAATTGAGCGGAATTCTAGTTGTTTTGTCGTAAAAGTCAAAACAACAAGGAACAGTCATGGTGGGGCAGTGACTATGGTACCTTAGGTCGTATTTGACTTCCCGGATAAATTTTAGGCGAACCGGGTCCGGAGGCACTGTCCACTAGGAAAGCGTGGGCTATAGCACACGAAAATATGGGAATCGGGCGGAATTCTAGTTTTTCCGATGGTAAAACGCAAAAAAAGAGGAACTGTCATGACGGGCGGTGACTATGGTACCTTAGCTAGTATTTCATGGCCCAAAATAATTTTACTCGATCGGGTTCCGGGGGGCCCGGACCCATTCGGAAGGCGTGGGCTATAGCATACGAAAATATGGCAATCGGGCGAAATTCTAGTTTTTTGGCCGTAAAAATCAAAATACCGAGGAACGGTCATGGCGGGGTGACGTCTATGGTTCCTTAGGTCATATTTGATGGCCCAGAAAAATTTTAGGTGATCCGGGTCACCGAGGCCCGGCACACTCGAAAGGCGACACGAAAATATAGGAATCGGGCAGAATTCTAGTTGTTTGGTCGTAAAAAGCAAAACAACGAGGAACCGTCATGGCAGTTCGGTGACTATGGTTCCTTAGGTCGTACTTGATGGCCCGGAAAAATTTTATGCAATTGGGGCAGGACCCTGACCCACTCGGAAAAAATGGGAATCGGCCGAAATTCTAGTTTTTTTGCCGAAAAACGCAAAACAATGAGGAAAGTTCATGGCGGGGAGGTAACTATGGTTCCTGAGGTCGTATTTGATGGCCAGAAAATTTTTTAGGTGATCGGAGTCCGGACCCATTCGGAAGGCGTGGGTTATAGCACACGATAATATGGCAATCTGGCAAAGTTCTAGTTTTTTGGCCGTAAAAATCAAAACAACGAGGAACGGTCATAACGTGGCAGTGGCTATGGTTCCTTAGGTCATATTTCATGGCCCGGAAAATATTTAGGCGATTAGGGCGAGACCGTGACCCATTCGGAAGGCATGGGCGCACACGAAAAAATGGGAATCGGGCGAAATTATAGTTTTTTGGCCGTAAAACGCAAAACAACGAGGAACGGTCATGAAGGGGCGGTGACTATGGTTCCTGAGGGTGTATTTGATGGACCGAAAAACTTTTAGGCGATAGGGGTTCGGGGGGCCCAGACCCATTCCGAAGGCGTGGGCTATAGCACACGAAAATATGGAAATCGGGCAAAATTCTAGTTTTTTGGCCGTAAAAATAAAACAAATGAGGAACGGTCATGACGGGGTAGTGGCTATGGTTCCTTAGGTCGTATTTGATGGCCAGGAAAAATTTTAGGCGATTGGGGCGGGACCGTGACCCACTCGGAAGGCGTGGGCGCACACGAAAAAATGGGAATCAGACGAAATTCTAGTTTTTTGGCCGTAAAACACAAAACAACGAGAAACGGTCATGGCGGGGCGGTGACTATGGTTCCTGAGGTCACATTTGATGCCTCGAAAAAATTTTAGGCGATCAGAGTCTGGGGGGCCGGACCCATTCGGAAGGCGTGGGCTATAGCACACGAAAATACTGGAATCGGGCAAACTTCTAGTTTTTTGGTCATAAAAATCAAAAAAACAAGGAACGGTCATGGTGGGGTAGTGACTATGGTACCTTAGGTCATATTTGACTTCCCGGATAAACTTTAGGCGAACCGGGTCTGGGGGGCCCTACCCACTGGGAAGGCGTGGGCTATAGCACACGAAAATATGAGAATCGTGCGAAATTCTAATTCTTTTGGCCGTAAACCGCAAACAAAGAGGAACTGTCATGGCGGGCGGTGACTATGGTACCTTAGCTCGTATTTGATGGCCCGAAAATGTTTTAGGCGATTGCGGTCCTGGAGGCTCGGACCCATTCGGAAGGCGTGGGATACAGCACACGAAAATATGGCAATCGGGCGAAATTCTATTTTTTTACCGCAAAAAGCAAAAACAACAAGGAACGTTCATGGCGGGGCAGTGTCTATGGTTCCTTAGGTCGTATTTGATGGCCCGAAAAAAGTTTAGGCGATCCGGGACACCGAGGCCAGGCACACTCGGAAGGCGACACGAAAATATTGGAATCGGGCAGAATTCTAGTTGTTTGGTCGTAAAAAGAAAAACAACGAGGAACCGTCATGGCGGGTCGGTGACTATGGTTCCTTAGGTCGTATTTGATGGCCCAGAAAAATTTTAGTCGATTGGGGCGGGACCCCGACCTACACAGAAGGCGTGGGCTATAGCACACGAAAAAATGGGAATCGGGCGAAATTCTAGTTTTTTGGCCGTAAAACGCAAAACAATGAGGAAAGGTCATGGCGGGGCGGTGACTATGGTTCCTGAGGTCGTATTTGATGGCCCCAAAAATTTTAGGCGATCGGGGTTTGGACCCATTCGGAAGGCGTGTGCTATAGCACACGAATATATGGGAATCGAGCGGAATTTTAGTTTTTTGGCAGTAAAATGCAAAAGTATGAGGAACGGTCATGGCAGGGCAGTGACTATGGTTCCTTAGGTCGTATTTGACTGCCTGGAAAAATTTTAGGCGATCCGGGTTCAGGGGACTGGACCCTCTCGAAGGCGCGGGCTATAGCACACGAAAATTTGGGAATCAGGCGGAATTTTAGTTTTTTGGGGGTAAAAAGCAAAACAACGAGGAACGGTCATGGAAGGGCGGTGAATATGGTTCCTTAGGTCATATTTGATAGTTCGGAAAAATTTTAGGCGATCGGGGTCCGGGGGCCTGAGCCCACTAGGAAGGCGAGGGCTATAGCACTCAAAAATATGAGAATCGGGCGGAATTCTAGTTGTTTGGCCGTAAATCACAAAACAATGACGAACGGTCATGGTGGGGTGGTGATTGTGGTTCCATAGGTCGTATTTGATGGCCTGGAAAAATTTTAGGGGTTTCGGGTCCGGGGGGACCGGCCCACTCAGAACACGTCGACTGTGACATACGAAAATATGGGAATCTGGCAGAATTCTAGTTTTTTGCCCGTAAAATGCAAAACAACGAGGAATGGTCATGGCAGGGCGGTGAATGTGGTTCCATAGGTCGTATTTGATGGCCCAAATTTTTTTTAGGCAATACGGGTCTGGGGGGCCGGGTCCACTCGGAAGGCGTGGGCTATAGCACACGAAAATATGAGAATAAGGTGGAATACTAGATTTTTGGCTGTAAAAAGCAAAAACAACGAGGAACGGTCATGGCGGGATGGTGAATTTGGTTCCTTCGGTCGTATTTGATAGTCCGGAAAACTTTTAGGCGATCAGGGCCCGGGGACTGGGGCCCACACGGATGGCGTGGGCTACAACACACAAAAATATGTGAATTAGGCAGAATTCTAGTTTTTTGGTCGTAAAACACAAAAAAATGAGGAACGGTCATGGCGGGATGGTGACTGTGGTTCCATAGGTCATATTTGATGTCGCGAAAAACTTTTAGGCGATTCGGGTACGGGGGGACCGTCCCACTCGGAAGATATCGGCTATGACACATGAAACTATGGGAATCGGGCAGAATTCTAGTTTTTTGCCCGTAAAATGCAAAACAATGAGGAAAGGTCATGGCGGGGTAGTGATTGTGGTTCTGTAGGTCATATTTGATGGCCCGGAAATCTTTTAGGTGATCCGAGTCCGAGGGCCCATCCCACTGGGAAGGCGTGGGCTATAGCACACGAAAATATGGGAATAAGGCGAAATTCTAGGTTTTTGGCCGTAAAACGCAAAAAACGAGGAAAGGTCATGGCGGGGCAGTGACTATGGAACCTTAGGTCATATTTGATGGACCGGAAAAATTTTAGGCGATCGGGGTCAAGGGGTCGGGGCCCACTCGGAAGGCGTGGGCTATAGCACACCAAAATATGCGAATCGGACGGAATTCTAGTTGTTTTGCCGTAAAACGCAAAAATATGAGGAACGGTCATGGAGGGGCGGTGGCTATAGTTCCTTATGTCCTATTTGATGTCCCAGAAAAATTTAAGGCGATCCGGGTTCGGGGGGCCCAGGCCCACTCGGAAGGCGTGGATTATTGCACATGAAAATATGGAAATCGGGCGAATTCAAATTTGTTTGCCGTAAAATGCAAAAAAATGAGTAATGGTCATGGCGAGGCAATGACTATGGTTCCTTAGGTCATACTTAATGTCCGAGAAAAATTTTAGGCGATCTGGGTCCGGGGGGACCGACCCACTCGGAAGGCCCTACTATATCACTCGAAAATAGGGGAATCAGGCAGAATTCTAGTTTTTTGGCCGTAAAACGCAAATCAACGAGGAAAGGTCATGGCGGGGCGGTGATTGGTTCCATAGGTCGTATTTGATGGACCGAAAATATTTTAGGAAATATGGGAATCGGGCGAAATTCTAGTGTTTCGGCCGTAAAACACAAAACAACGAGGAACGGTCTTGGCGGGGCGGTGACTGTTGTTCCATAGGTCATATTTGATGCCCCAAAAATGTTTTAGGTGATCAGGGTCCGGGGGGCGCTGCCCACTCGGAAGGCATGGGCTATAGCACACAAAAATATGGGAATCGAGTGGAATTCTAATTTTTTAGCCGTAAAATGCAAAACAACGAGGAACGATCATGGAGGGGCGGTGGCAATGGTTTCTTAGGTCATATTAGATGGACCGTAAACATTTAAGGCGATCCGGGTTCGGGGGCCCGGGCCTACTCGGAAGGCGTGGGCTATAACACACGAAAATATGGGAATCGGGCGGAATTCTAATAATTTAGCCGTAAAACACAAATAAATAAGGAACGGTCATGGCAGGCGGTGGCTATGGTTCCTTGGGTCTTATTTGATGGTCCGGAAATATTTAAGGCGATCCGGGTTCGGGGGCCCGGGTTCACTCAGAAGGCGTGGGCTATAGCACATGAAAATGTGGGAATTGGACGGAATTCAAATTATTTTACCGTAAAACGCAAAAAATGATTAACGGTCATGGCGAGGCAGTGAATATGGTTCCTTAGGTCGTATTTGATGGCCCGGAAAAATGTTAGGCGATTCGTGTCTGGGGGGCCCAGCCCACTAGGAAGGCGTTGGCTATAGCACACGAAAATATGGGAATCGGGTGGAATTCAAATGTTTTTGCCGTTAAAAGTAAAACAATGAGGAACGGTGATAGTGAGGCAGTGACTATGGTTCCTTAGGTCGTATTTGATAGCCTAGATAAATTTTAGGCGATCCGGGTCCAGTGGGCCCGACCCACTCGGAAGGCGTGGGCTATAGCATACTAAAATATGGGAATCAGGCGGAATTCTAGTTTTTTGGCCGTAAAAAGAAAACAAACGAGGAACAATCTTGGTGGGGCGGTGAATATGGTTCCTTAGGTCGTATTTGATGGTCCTGAAAAATTTAAGGTGATCCAGTTCTGGGGGGCCGGCCCACTCGGAAGGGGAGGGCTATAGCACACGAAAATATGGGAATCGGGCGGAATTCTAGTTTTTCCTCCATAAATTACAAAACAATGAGGAACGGTCTTAGCAGGGCGTTGACTATGGTTCCATAGGTCGTATTTGATGGCTCAGAAAAATTTTAGGTGATCCGGGTCCGAGGGGTCCTGCCCACTCGAAAGATTTGGGCTCTATCACACGAAAATATGGGAATCTGGCAGAATTCTAGTAATTTGGCCATAAAACACAAATAAATAAGGAAAAGTCATGGCGGGGCGGTGGCTATGGTATCTTAGGTCATATTTGATGGTCCGGATATATTTAAGGCGATACGGGTTCGGGGGCCCGGGCTCACTTGGAAGGCGAGGGCTATAGCACACGAAAATATCGGAATCAGGCGAAATTCAAATTTTTTTGCCATAAAACGCAAAAAATGATTAATGATCATGGAGAGGCAGTGACTATGGTTCCTTAGGTCGTATTTGATGGCCCGGAAAAATATTAGGCGATCCGTGTCCGGGGGCCCCTGCCCACTTGGAAGGCGTGGATAGCACACGCAAATATGAGAATCGGGCAGAATTCTAGTGTTTTGGCCCTAAAACGCAAAAACAAACAAGGAACGGTTATGGCAGGGTGGTGACAATGGTTCCTTAGATCGTTATTGATGGCCCAAAAAAACTTTAGGCGATACGGGTTCGGGGGACCAGGCCCACTTGGAAGGCATGGGATATAGCATACGAAAATATGGGAATCAGGCGTAATTCAAATTTGTTTGCCATAAAAAGCAAAACAATGAGGAACGGTCATGGCGAGGTAGTGACTATGGTACTTTAGGTCGTATTTGATGGCTTAGCAAATTTTTAGGCTATCCGGGTCTGGGGGACCCGACCCACTCGGAAGGTGTGGGCTATAACACACTAAAATATGGGAATCAGGCAGAATTCTAGTTTTTCTTCCGTAAATTGCAAAACAATGAAGAACGATCTTGGCAGGGCAGTAACTAAGGATCCATAGGTAATATTTGATGGCCCGAAAAATTGTTAGGTAATCCAGGTCCATGGGGTCCGCGCCACTCGGAAGACGTGGGTTATATCAAACGAAAATATGGGAATATGGCAGAATTCAAGTTTGTTTCCCGTAAAACACAAAATAACGAAGAAAGGTCAAGGCGGGGCGGTGAGTGTGGTTCCATAGGTCATATTTGATGGTCCAAAAATATTTAAGGCGATCTGGGTTCGGGGGCCCGGGCTCACTCGGAAGGCGTGGGCTATAGCAAAAGAAAATATGGGAATCAGTTGGAATTCGAATTTATTTGCCGTAAAACAAAATAAATGATTAACGGTCATGGCGAGGCAGTGACTATGATTCCTTAGGTCGTATTTGATGGACCAAAAAAATGTTAGGCGATCCGTGTCTGGGGGGCCCAGCCCACTAGGAAGGCGTGGGCTATAGCACACGAAAATATGGGAATCGGGCGGAATTCAAATTATTTTACCATAAAACGGAAAAAATGATTAACGGACATGGTGAGGCAGTGACTATGGTTCCTTAGGTCGTATTTGATGGCCCAAAAAAATATTAGGCGATCCGTGTCTAGGGGGCCTGTCACGACCCAACTGGAGGGTCATGACTAGCACCCGGGCCATACTTGCCGAGCACAAACGTAAATTTTATCTAACCTTCCTTATTATCTTTAAGGGCCGACAAGACCAATATAAATGAAAGACATGGATCATGAACATCCAACAATGAAAGATAATGTCATGAACATACGTAACATGGGACGACAAGACTATCAAGAAACTATATATAAGGTACGAGCTACCATGGTGCCATGAAAGACTATACAACAAAAATCAGCCGACAAGGCATTCCAAACCATACATGAGTCGACACCTGTCTATGAGCCTCTAAAAGAACATAAGTGCTACAACATTGCCGGAACAGGGCCCCGACATACCCATAAGGTCTATAACAAAAATGCATACCAAGACCACGGCAAGTCCGGAGAAGGGATCTCACCAATAACCGCTGAACTGGACAGCCTACTGTGGTGGGGGAGCTACGTCTACCTGTCTATCAGGACCTGCAGCACGACATGCAGCGTCCACAAATAAAAAGGACGTCAGTACGAATAAAGTACTGAGTATGTAAGGCAGAATAGCATAAGTAAGAACAATAATGTAAACAGTGATAGGGAATATACAACCTGTGACATCTGGGTACCTCTGAGGGCTACTGACATGAAATACATGATACATACATATATATATATATACATAAACATTTAAAACATATGCCTTTGTCGGCATAATCATCATCATATCGTACCCGGCCATAATAGGCTCGGTAAAACGTACCCGGCCATCATAGGGCTCGGTAGAATCATACCCGGCCACGTGGAGCTCGGTAAAACCCAACTGATCAGTGGTTGCACAATAGGTGCCATACCCGGCCAACTATAGCGCGGCTCGGTAGAGTAAAATAGATACATATATATGATGCATGCTGGACTCATTGGAATCACATTTTGAACCTTTCGGAGTGACGTAAGGTCGGTATCCTTCGTACACGTTATTAGGATTAACTCTTCATCAAGAAACTTATAAGAATCAGGAACTACCAACAACATTGATAATATAAGAATAAGAGAAGTAACATCAATACCAATCGTTTCATAAGAAGGGCAGCAATGTAAGTACTGCTAGCTTCTAAGAGTAGAGTATCTTTGGGAGCTCGTTCATTACATTATGTACAATCGGAGTCGTGCAAAAGAATGAAGGGGATAGCCTCACATACCTTGTATATACTGCCCAACCTCAAGCTATGCAAATATCACGACTCCTTAGTCTACAATAAGACAAATGACACTATCATTATCGTTTAAGCGTCGTAACTATTATGTATCGACCACAACCTATTTTACGATGAAACGGACAGCACCTCCCCTATTTATATGACTTCCCACAAGTCAATACAATCACCAAACAGTCCAAACAACATCATTAATAATCATATTGAGCCTCCAAAACAGTCCACCAACCAACAACATTACTACCAAGCTTTTCGATATATATTTCACAAGTTCTAGCTTCAACGACTTAGCTGCAACTTGGATAATCTTAAATATATATAGAGTAAGAGGTTCATTACCTTTAAACAGAAAGAACAACTCCAATTTGACCTTAATTTTCCTCGAAATATCCCTTCAATTCTGCCACAAGAACAAGGAAGCGAAACTAGCAATTAATTCGGGTTTTTCGGCACTAGAATTACTTTAGAAGACTTGAAATCACCTAGGGTTGATATTAAAAACTTGAAGGTGTATTTACAGAACATAAAGCACTTAAAACAACCTCCCACACGAGCTGGAACAACACAAAAATCAGCAACAACAAGAAAAACAAGAAACTTACTAGCACCACGGGATTCCCGACATTTGATTTGTGTTGTTTGCCCTTTGTTTGGGTCTTGGATCATGAGAGAACCTTGAGAGAATGTTTTTAGGGTTATAAGGTCTGAATATACTGAAAAATAATGACTTAAAACGGGGTTGAGTTATCTTATATATGTCCAAATGTCTTAAACCGCCTTTGTGGGCCCCATAGAGAGCAGCTTGGCGCACTCTCGCGAAAACGCGAATATCTCTCTATTCTGAGATCGTATCAACGAACGGTTTAATGCGTTGGAAAATAGACTAATATATCTTCAATTTGATAGGTAGATCACCCCATAATTCCAATCACATTGGGAGAAAAATGCAGTAACATTTGACCTAAAGTTTAAGTAAAATTATAAACCTAAGTTGCGACAACTTTTATCAACTTTTGTTTCATAACTCGCTTGACTTCAAGACTTATGATGCGGATATTATATGATTCAAATACATTAAAACAAGACCTCTTGGGACAGTTAATCACCTCTAGTGTTATCCGAAAATACGGGTTACAACATCCTTGGTTCGTTTAACTTCTAATATTTGTTAACCACTCTTATACACCCTTGTATCGTTTAAGACCAATAGGATTAACTTCTTATCATCTCAAAGATAATCTCTTCTTGGATTTACATCGACTAACTTACGACGTGATCTATGGTATGCGAATTTGGGTTGTAACACCCTCTCCCCCTTAGGAACATTCGTCCTCGAATGTAAGGGTTTATGGGTGTCTAACTCATCGTGGATTCCGACGGAGATTTCCGGCTGAGTTTCCCCATAAAATGGACACTAGCCAAACTTGCAAGCAGTTAAACCCAACCTATGGCCTTACAAGACTATACAAAGCATTATGGATATGTACATTATCTGCATATCACCATTTTGTATTAAAAAAAAAAGAGTATTCACAAGCTATTGCTTATCTCATATAGCCGTTTCACCTTATAATGCGTCCTTCTTTCCCCCGACATCCTCGTTATCTTCACTCTGGAATAGGTAAGGGTATTTAGACTTCATCTCCTCTTCTGCTTCCCATGTCATTTCTTCTATATTCTTGTTCCTCCATAATACTTTCACGGAAGCTACATCCTTTGTTCTCAGCTTGCGGACTTGTCGATCTAATATAGCCACTGGCACTTCATCATATGATAGATCCTTTGTAACTTGTACATCTTTGATAGGGACGACCCGAGAAGGGTCTCCAATACATTTCCTCAACATAGATACATGGAATACCGGGTGGACAAATTCCAATTCAGATGGCAATTCTAACTCGTAAGCAACCTGTCCAATTCGTCGAAGAATTTTGTACGGCCCAATATACCGCGGACTCAACTTACCCTTCTTCCCAAAACGCATAACACCCTTCATCGGCGAGATCTTCAGGAAAACCCAATCACCAACCTCAAATTCCAGATCACGACGTCGGACGTCGGAATAAGACTTTTGCCTACTTTGTGCCATCCTCAGTCGCTCTTGTATCACTTTCACCTTCTCAATGGCTTGGTGAATCAAATCTGGCCCATATAATTCTGTCTCACCGACTTCGAACCATCCAACTGGTGATCTACATCTCCTCCCGTACAGTGCCTCATACGGGGCCATTTTAATACTGGAATGGTAGCTATTATTGTAGGCAAATTCTATAAGTGCCAGATGGTCATCCCAATTCCCCTTGAAATCTAGAACACATGCTCGTAGCATATCTTCAAGCGTCTGGATGGTACGTTCAGCCTGTCCGTCAGTCTGCGGATGGAATGCAGTGCTGAGATTTACTTGTGTGCCTAAACCCTTCTGAAAAGACCTCCAAAAGTTAGCCGTAAATTGAGCTCCTCGGTCTGATATAATAGATACCGGCACACCATGAAGCCTAACAATCTCCTTGATATACAACTTCGCATAATCTTCAGCCGTGTAAGTTGTCTTAACTGGCAGAAAATGGGTAGATTTTGTAAGTCGATCAACTATCACCCAGATGGAGTCAAACTTATGATAAGAGCGAGGTAATCCAATAATGAAGTCCATATTAATCACCTCCCATTTCCAGGTCGGAATCTCTATATTCTGAATCAATCCACTAGGTTTCTGATACTCGATCTTTACTTGTTGACAATTAGGACACTGGGCTACAAATTCTGCAATAGACTTCTTCATGTTATCCCACCAATATTGCTCCTTAACGTCATGATACATCTTTGTCGAGCCAGGATGGATAGAATATCGGGACTGGTGAATCTCAATCATAATCTTCTCTCGCAACCCTGCCACACTAGGTACACATAATCGGCCCTGGTATCTCAGTGTCCCATCTCCTCCGATCTTGAAAGCTGTAATCTTACACTGCTGAATTCCCTCTCTCAATCTTACTAAGGTAGGATCTTCATATTGCCGTGCTTTTACCTCGGCTACCAAAGATAATTCTGCTGTATTCTGTACAGTAACACCTCCGTCATCAGAGTCCAACAATCTGATTCTCATATTGGCTAGCTGGTGAAGCTCTTTGGTCAACCCTTGTCTACCTGCCTCAATATGTATTAAGCTTCCCATTGACTTACGGCTGAGAGCATCTGCCACAACATTAGCTTTACCGGGATGGTACAATATCTCGACATCATAGTCTTTCAGTAATTCAAGCCACCTACGCTGCCTCAAATTCAACTCCTTCTGCTTGAAGATGTATTGTAAACTCTTGTGATCTGTGTAGATGTCAACATGGACGCCGTATAAGTAGTGCCGCCATATCTTCAAAGCATATATTACTGCAGCCAATTCCAAATCATGAGTCGGGTAATTCTTTTCATGCTTCTTCAATTGTCTTGATGCATAAGCAATCACCTTCCCACGTTGCATCAATACGCACCCCAAACCTATACCTGAGGCATCACAATATACCTCATAATCTTCTGTTCCTTCTGGGAGAGTGAGCACTGGCGCGGATGTCAATCGATTCTTTAGCTCCTGAAAACTATGTTCACAAGCATCAGACCACTGGAACTTGGTAGCTTTCTGTGTTAACTTAGTCAATGGTACTGATATAGAGGAAAACCCTTCTACAAACCGCCTATAATATCCTGCTAGCCCCAGGAAGCTGCGGACTTCTGACGGTGTTGTAGGTCTCGGCCAATTCTTCACTGCATCGATCTTCTGAGTGTCGACACTAATACCCGCATCAGATATCACATGGCCAAGGAATGCTACTGAGTTCAGCCAGAATTCACATTTAGAGAGCTTAGCATATAACTTATGATCCTGAAGGGTCTGTAATACTATCTGCAAGTGGCCCGCATGTTCCGCCTCCGAACGAGAATACACCAGAATGTCATCAATGAATACGATCACGAACACATCAAGATAGGGCCTGAATACACTATTCATGAGATCCATAAAAGCTGCTGGGGCATTTGTTAGCCCGAACGACATCACCAAGAACTCAAAATGCCCATATCTTGTCCGGAAGGCCGTCTTTGGAATATCCTTCTCCTTAACCCTCACCTGATGATACCCTGAACGCAAGTCAATCTTGGAGAAATACTTGGCACCCTGGAGTTGGTCAAACATGTCATCAATTCTTGGAAGTGGATACTTGTTCTTTATTGTAAACTTATTCAACTGTCGATAATCGATACACATCCTTAACGACCCATCTTTCTTCCGCACGAACAAGACTGGCACACCCCAAGGTGAAGTGCTAGGCCTAATGAAACCCTTATCCAGCAAGTCCTTCAACTGTGCCTTCAACTCTCGCAACTCTGCCGGGGCCATCCTGTATGGAGGGATAGAGATCGGTTGAGTGTCAGGCAATGCATCAATGCTAAACTCAATCTCCCTTTCAGGAGGAAGGCCTGGGAGTTCATCTGGGAAAACATCTGGAAATTCATTGACCACGGGGATTAATTGTAGAGTAGGCGGCTTCGCCTCCGCATCCCTAACGCGAACAAGATGATAAATGTAACCTTTTGAGATCATCTTCCTTGCTTTAAGATAGGAAATAAACCTACCTTTCGGCGTAGCAATGTTCCCCTTCCATTCAATGGCGGGTTCACAAGGAAACTGAAACCTAACCATCTTCGTATGACAGTCAACACTTGCATAGCATGAGGCCAACCAGTCCATTCCCATTATCACATCGAAATCAACCATTTCTAACTCAAATAAATTTGCCGAGGTTTGACGACTACAAATCATCACAGTGCAACCTTTATAAACCCTTCTAGAAATCACAGAATCTCCTATCGGAGTGGATACCGCAAGTGGTTTACTTATCAATTCAGGTTCAATGCCAAACTTATTAGCCACAAAGGGTGTAACATATGATAAGGTAGATCCTGGATCAATTAGCGCATATACATCATAAGAAAACACAGACAATATACCTGTAACAACATCCGGAGATGACTCGAGATCTTGTCGACCTATTAGAGCATAGGTTCGATTTTGAGCACCACTCGAACTCGGCACTGAACCTCTACCTCTACCACGACCTGTCGACTGTTGAAAACCTTGTGCTGGAGGTCGAACTGATGAGGAAGAACCAGACACAGATCCAGTCAGTTGAGCCATACCACCACCTCCTCTGTTAGGACAATCCCGCATCATATGGCCACGCTGTCCGCAAGAATAGCACGCATCGGAACCTCGACGGCATAGTCCAAAGTGGGCCTTGCCGCACTGATCACAACGAGGTGTTGGGGGTCTCGTCTGACTAGTATCTCTATGAAATTGTGAGCCTGATGCCCTCGAACTCTGACCTAAACCAGAATAGGTAAATCGATCATACCGAGGCCTCTGAAACTGTGGAGGAGCACTAGCTACAGGTGGTGCCGAACTCCTCGAATATTGGGGCCTGATACTGCCTCTGAACTCATCAGAATACCCTGCAAATCTCGCCCTCTTATGCTGGCCCCTATCCTGCTCCCTATCTGCCCTTTGCTGGCGCTTACGATCCTCTAGGGTCTGGGCATAAGCCTGAATACGGGAAATATCCATGCCCTCTACCAAGGAGGCTGTTGTGCACTCATTTATCAGATGTGGTCCCAACCCGTTCACGAACAGATGCACCCTATCACTCATTTCGGCCACCATATGGGGAGCATACCTTGCTAAAGAATCAAACTGTATACTATACTCTCGTACACTCATATTACCCTGTCGAAGGTTCAAGAACTTATCAGCTCTAGCTCGTTGTATCTCAACTGGCAAGTAGTGACGAAGAAAGGCCTCAGAAAATTCCTTCCACACGGCTGGAGGAGCGTTCGGACCCCTAGATCTATCCCAACTATCATACCAGAAAACCGCTAAATCCCGTAACCGATAAGAAGCCAACTCTACTGCCTCCGTATCACTAGCATGCATAACCCGCAATGTACGATGAATCTGATCAATAAATATTTGTGGGTCCTCCTTGGGGTCTGATCCGGTAAACACTGGAGGGTCTAGATTAATAAAATCACGAACTCTCGCACTAACCGGTTTATCAGCAGCACCGGTATTCTGCCTCTGAGCCTGAGCAGCTACCAAGCTAGTCAACAACTGCACCGCACTGCATATATCGTGGTCTGTAGTGCGAGACGGAGGAACTGGATGTACTGGGTGCCTCCTAATATCCTCTGGAGGAGACAGAGAGGTATGAGACGACATCTCACTCTGAGGCTCACTTTGGCCTGCTATAGCTGGAGGCACCTGAATGTTACCCTCTCCCACAGCTGTATCAAGCCGTTTAATAATCGCTTGCTTCCTAGTCGAAGGCATCGCTAAAAGAAAACAAGGTGAATATTAGATATGAACACATACGACTCAAATCTATGCACGATCTAGATTCAGGAAGAAGGTAACAACCCTAGATGTCACGTAGCCGCCTGATTATAAATGTGGCACGCTACACATCCATAATCAAAACTCTACTAGACACGGCTCATAGACAACCCCTAGGACAGACTTGCTCTGATACCAAGTTTTTCACGACCCAACTGGAGGGTCATGACTAGCACCCGGGCCATACTTGCCGAGCACCAATGAAAATTTTATCTAACCTTCCTTATTATCTTTAAGGGCCGACAAGACCAATATAAATGAAAGACATGGATCATGAACATCCAACAATGAAAGATAATGTCATGAACATACGTAACATGGGACGACAAGACTATCAAGAAACTATATATAAGGTACGAGCTACCATGGTGCCATGAAAGACTATACAACAAAAATCAGCCGACAAGGCATTCCAAACCATACATGAGTCGACACCTGTCTATGAGCCTCTAAAAGAACATAAGTGCTACAACATTGCCGGAATAGGGCCCCGACATACCCATAAGGTCTATAACAAAAATGCATACCAAGACCACGGCAAGTCCGGAGAAGGGATCTCGCCAATAACCGCTGAACTGGACAGCCTACTGTGGTGGGGGAGCTACGTCTACCTGTCTATCAGGACCTGCAGCACGACATGCAGCGTCCACAAATAAAAAGGACGTCAGTACGAATAAAGTACTGAGTATGTAAGGCAGAATAGCATAAGTAAGAACAATAATGTAAACAGTGATAGGGAATATACAACCTGTGACATCTAGGTACCTCTGAGGGCTACTGACATGAAATACATGATACATACATATATATATATACATAAACGTTTAAAACATATGCCTTTGTGGGCATCATCATCATCATATCGTACCCGGCCATAATAGGCTCGGTAAAACGTACCCGGCCATCATAGGGCTCGGTAGAATCGTACCCGGCCACGTGGAGCTCGGTAAAACCCAACTGATCAGTGGTTGCACAATAGGTGCCATACCCGGCCAACTATAGCGCGGCTCGGTAGAGTAAAATAGATACATATATATGATGCATGCTGGACTCATTGGAATCACATTTTGAACCTTTCGGAGTGACGTAAGGTCAGTATCCTTCGTACACGTTATTAGGATTAACTCTTCATCAAGAAACTTATAAGAATCAGGAACTACCAACAACATTGATAATATAAGAATAAGAGAAGTAACATCAATACCAATCGTTTCATAAGAAGGGCAGCAATGTAAGTACTGCTAGCTTCTAAGAGTAGAGTATCTTTGGGAGCTCGTTCATTACATTATGTACAATCGGAGTCGTGCAAAAGAATGAAGGGGATAGCCTCACATACCTTGTATATACTGCCCAACCTCAAGCTATGCAAATATCACGACTCCTTAGTCTACAATAAGACAAATGACACTATCATTATCGTTTAAGCGTCGTAACTATTATGTATCGACCACAACCTATTTTACGATGAAACGGACAGCACCTCCCCTATTTATATGACTTCCCACAAGTCAATACAATCACCAAACAGTCCAAACAACATCATTAATAATCATATTGAGCCTCCAAAACAGTCCACCAACCAACAACATTACTACCAAGCTTTTCGATATATATTTCACAAGTTCTAGCTTCAACGACTTAGCTACAACTTGGATAATCTTAAATATATATAGAGTAAGAGGTTCATTACCTTTAAACAGAAAGAACAACTCCAATTTGACCTTAATTTTCCTCGAAATATCCCTTCAATTCTGCCACAAGAACAAGGAAGCGAAACTAGCAATTAATTCGGGTTTTTCGGCACTAGAATTACTTTAGAAGACTTGAAATCACCTAGGGTTGATATTAAAAACTTGAAGGTGTATTTACAGAACATAAAGCACTTAAAACAACCTCCCACACGAGCTGGAACAACACAAAAATCAGCAACAACAAGAAAAACAAGAAACTTACTAGCACCACGGGATTCCCGACATTTGATTTGTGTTGTTTGCCCTTTGTTTGGGTCTTGGATCATGAGAGAACCTTGAGAGAATGTTTTTAGGGTTATAAGGTCTGAATATACTGAAAAATAATGACTTAAAACGGGGTTGAGTTATCTTATATATGTCCAAATGTCTTAAACCGCCTTTGTGGGCCCCATAGAGAGCAGCTTGGCGCACTCTCGCGAAAACGCGAATATCTCTCTATTCCGAGATCGTATCAATGAACGGTTTAATGCGTTGGAAAATAGACTAATATATCTTCAATTTGATAGGTAGATCACCCCATAATTCCAAGCACATTGGGAGAAAAATGCAGTAACATTTGACCTAAAGTTTAAGTAAAATTATAAACCTAAGTTGCGACAACTTTTATCAACTTTTGTTTCATAACTCGCTTGACTTCAAGACTTATGATGCGGATATTATATGATTCAAATACATTAAAACAAGACCTCTTGGGACAGTTAATCACCTCTAGTGTTATCTGAAAATACGGGTTACAACATCCTTGGTTCGTTTAACTTCTAATATTTGTTAACCACTCTTATACACCCTTGTATCGTTTAAGACCAATAGGATTAACTTCTTATCATCTCAAAGATAATCTCTTCTTGGATTTACATCGACTAACTTATGACGTGATCTATGGTATGCGAATTTGGGTTGTAACAGGGCCCAGCCCACTAGGAAGGCGTTGGCTATAGAAAACGAAAATATGGGAATCAGGTGGAATTCAAGTTCTTTGCTAGTAAAACACAAAACAATAAGGGAACGGTCATGGCGGGGAGATGACTATGGTTCCTTCGGTCCTATTTGATGGCCCAGAAAAATTTAAGGCGATCCAGGTTCGGGGGACCTGGGCCCACACAAATATGGGAATCAGGCGAAATTCAATTTTTTTTGCCGTTAAAAGTAAAAAAATGAGGAACGGTCATAGTGAGGCAGTGACTGTGGTTCCTTAGGTTGTATTTGATAGCCCAGTAAACTTTTAGGCAATCCGGGTCCGGGGGGCCTGACCCACTCGAAAGGCGTGGGCTATAGCACATGAAAATATGAGAATCACGCGGAAATCTAGTTTTTTGGCCGTAAAAAGCAAAAAAGCGAGGAACGGTCATGGTGGGGCGGTGAATATGGTTCCTTAGGTCGTATTTGATGGTCTTGAAAAATTTAAGGCGATCCAGTTCCGAGGGGCCGACCCACTCGGAAGGCGAGGGTAAGGGTGGCAAGTGGGCCGGACCAGGCCCGGGACCGCGGGCCAAACGGTCCAAATGGGCTAAACGGGCCAGGACCGTTTGGCCCGGTTTTAGCGGTCCTGAGCCGGTCTCGTAGGCCGGTCCTATGATTTGGGCCTGTCAGGCCTGGGACCGTTTAGCTCGCCAGGGCCCGGGACCGGCTCGGTCCCTTAGCGGGCCAAAAAAAAAATTAAAAAAAATAAATATATATATCCGTTGGGCTTTCAGAAATAGCAAAATAGCCAACTTAACCCCCCCCAACTTTGTTTTAATCCCAAACTATTTATAATTACACTTTTTTCCTATTTTCAACTATAAATACCCCATTATTCTTTCATTTTTTCTTACAAAATCATCAATCTATCACAATCTGTCTCTAATTTTCTTCTATAATTGCTACTATTGCTTACTTTATTGTTACAATTTGTGAAACAATTGTGAAGTTGGTGAATTGAAGCCTTCAACGATAATCAATTTCCAACAAGTTGTTCGTCAATTCGGTAAACTCGTTCCAACTCTTAAGTTTTAATATTATAATTTTGTTTGTTTGTTTTATTTTCTATTACTTTATTAATTAAGATGGCTTCCTTAAAAAATCTTTTTGGTAAAAATAAGGGAAAATCCAAGAGTGACGAATCTAGTGCTCAATCTGTTCCCATTCCCCCCCCCCCACTGCCCCGGGCTCCCCGAACCAAACTCCATATACGTCCTACACCTGCTATTCTTGATAGCGATAATAGTTTATCACAATTTACTGAAAGTCAATTTTGCCATAATATTAGATCTAGTGAACAATTAGACCATGAATTAATGAATGCTCTTTATTCTAATCCAACTATTGATGAAAATGATGACGAGGAAATAGATTTTGATGAAACTCATCCAGATGATGATACACCAACTAGTCCTGCTCCTGATGTTAACCCAACTAATGGTAACCCTGCTAATCCAAATGATGCCCCATTTGATACTCCTGTTACTACCCCTACTTTTTCTAGACAACCTAGCAAACGGACGGAAACATCTCCCGTTTGGCCATTTTTTACTCAACTAATTCCAGAAAATAAGGCTAAGTGTAAAACTTGTGGCACGGAGTTAGTTTTTAAATATTTTGGATCGCGAAGGGGGGGGGTGACAGGAACTTTGGCTAGACACATAAAGAAACACCCTCAAGATAAAGTGAGGTATCTTCGTCTGAAAGCTTTGGCCGAGGGGAAAAGTCTACCTACTCCTAGTCAGGTTGACCCTAGTACCGGTTCATATCAATTTCAACTGGGAATTAACACTGTTACCGGTGGTATTTTATATTATGATCCAAAAAATGATCGGGAAGAATTGGCAGAAATGGTAACTGTTTTGTGTTTACCCGATAATTTTCCTTCTGATCCTAACTTTGTGCATTATATTAGAAAATTTTTTAATCCTACTTATAATGGTTTTCCTCGCACAACCGTAAAGAGCAATATTTATAAATATAAACATGAATATGAACAATATTTGCGTTATTGATTTACTCATATAAATTGTCGTGTTGCTATTACAACTGATATTGGTAGAAGTGGTAACGACTGTGATTACCTTACTGTTACCAGTCATTGGACTGATGAGGATTGGATAATACAAAAGTGCATTATTTCATATAGAATAATTAATTCACATCACACAGGGCAGTTTATTGCTAGCACAGTTACAGATATTTGTAGATATTTTTGCATTAGTGATAAAATAATATCAATTTTAATGGATAATGCTACTAGTAACAAAAATGCTATAGCCTTGCTTATCACTACGCTAAATCCTACATTTAGTGATATTTTTCATGTTATATGTATTTGTCATATTTACCATTTAATTATGGGTCATGGTATGAGAATTTTAAATATTGAACTTGAAAAGGTTAAAAATGCTCTTAACTGGATTTTTTATTCAAACCATAGAAGTAGACATAGAGAATATTTTAAAAGATGCGATGAATTTGGCCTAAGAGAAAGAAAGGTTCCAGGGGTTCGAGGGTCCCGGGACCACTTGGAAGGCATGGGTTATAGCACACGAAAATACGGAAATCGGGCGAAATTCTAGTTTTTTGGCCGTAAAATGCAAAACGTGAGGAACGATCATGGCGGGGCGATGACTATGGTTCCTTAGGTCGTATTTAATGGCCCAAAAACCTTTTAGGCAATCCGAGTCCGGGGTCCCGGCCCACTCGGAAGGCGTGGGCTATAGCACACGAAAATATGAGAATCGGGCGGAATTCTAGTTTTTTGGCCGAAATACGCAAACAATGAGGAACGATCATGATGGGGCGGTGACTATGATTCCTTAGGTCATATTTGATGGCCCAGAAAAATTTTAGGCGATCCGGCTCCGGGGGCCCCTACCCACACGGAAGGTGTGGGCTATAACACACGAAAATATTGGAATTAGGCATAATTCTAGTTTTTTGGCCGAAAAATGCAAAAAATGAGGAATGATCATGGCGGGGCGGTGACTATGGTTCTTTAGGTCATATTTTATGGCCCGGAAAAATTTAGGAGATCGGGGTCCGGGGGTCCCGGGACCACTTGGAAGGCGTGTCTATAGCATACGAAAATATGGGAATCGGGCGAAATTCTAGTTTTTTGGCCGAGAAATGCAAAAAATGAGGAACGATCATGGCGGGGCGGTGACTATGGTTCCCTAAGTCGTATTTGATGGCCCAAAAAAATTTTAGGCTATCCGAGTCAGGGGGTCCGGCCCACTCGGAAGGCATGGGCTATTGCACGCGAAAATATGGGAATCAGGCAGAATTCTAGTTTTTTGGCCGAAAAATGTAAAAAATGAGGAACGAACTTGGCAGGGCGGTGACTATGGTTCCTAAGGTCTTATTGGATGGCCCAAAAAATTTTAGGCTATCTGAGTCCAGGGGGCCAGGCCCACTTTGAAGGTGTGGGCTATAGCACACGAAAATATGGGAATCAGGCGAAATTCTAGTTTTTTGGCCGAAAAATGCAAAACATGAGGAACGATCATGGCTGGGAGGTGACTATGGTTCCTTAGGTCGTATTTGATGGACCAGAAAAATTTTAGGTGATTGGGGTCCGAGGGGCCGAGGACCACTCGGAAGGAGTGGGCTATAGCACACGAAAATATGGGAATTGGGCGCAATTTTAGTTTTTTGGCCAAAAAACGTAAAAAATGAGGAACGATCATGGCGGGGCGGTTACTATGGTTTTTAGGTCATATTTGATGGCTCGAAAAATTTTTAGGCAATCACAGTGCGGGGGGGCCGGTCCACTCGGAAGGCGTAGGCGCACACAAAAATATGGGAATTACGCGAAATTCTAGTTTTTTGGCCGAAAAATGCAAAAAATGAGGAACGATCATGACGGGGCCGTGACTATGGTTCCTTAGGTCGTATTTGATGGCCCGGAAAAATTTAAGGCAATCCGTCTCCGTGGGGCTCTACCCATTGGGAAGGCGTGGGCTATAGCACACGAAAATATGGGAATCAGGCGGAATTCTAATTGTTTGGCCGAAAAACGCAAAAAATGAGGAATGATCATGGAGGGGCGGTGACTATGGTTCCCTAGGTCATATTTGATGGCCCGAAAATTTTTTAGGCGATCCGTGTTAGAGGGGCCCGGCACACTCAGAAGGCGTGGGCTATTGCACACGAATATATGGGAAACGGGAGGAATTCTAGTTTTATGGCCAAAAATCGTAAAAAATGAGGAATGATCATGGAGGGGCGGTGACTATGGTTCCTTAGGTCATATTTGATGGCCCGAATTTTTTTTAGGTAATCCCAGTACGGGTGGCCCGGCCCACTCGGTAGGCGTGGGCGCACGCGAAAATATGGGAATCGGGCGGAATTCTAGTATTTTGGCCAAAAAACGCATAAAATGAGGAACGATCATTGCGGGGCGGTGACTATGGTTCCTTATATCGTATTTGTTGGACCGGAAAAATTTTAGGCGATCGGGGTCCGGGGACCACTTGGAAGGCGTGGGCTATAGCACACGAAAATATGGGAATCGCAGGGAATTCAAGTTTTTAGGCCGAAAAATGCAAAATATGAGGAACGATCTTGGTGGGGCGTTGACTATGGTTCCTTAGGTTGTATTTGATGGCCCGAAAAAAATTTAGGAGATCGGGGTTCGAGGGTCCCGGGACCACTTGGAAGGCGTGGGTTATAGCACACGAAAATATGGGAATCGGGCGGAATTCTAGCTTTTTTGCCGTAAAATGCAAAACGTGAGGAACGATCATTGCAGGGCAGTGACTATGGTTTCTTAGGTCGTATTTAATGGCCTAGAAAAACTTTAGGAGATCCGAGTCCGGGGGTTCCGGGACCACTTGGAAGGCGTGGGCTATAGCACACGTAAATATGAGAATCAGGCGGAATTCTAGTTTTTTGGCCGGAAAATGCAAAACATGAGGAGCGATCACGGTGGGGCTGTGACTATGGTTCCTTAGGTCATATTTGATGGCCCAAAAAACTTTTAGAAAATTCGAGTCCGGGGGGGGCGTCCCACTTGGAAGGCGTGGGCTATAGCACACGAAAATATGGGAATCGGGCGGAATTCTAGTTTATTGGCCGAAAAACGCAAAAAATGTGGAACGATCATGATGGGGCAGTGACTATGGTTCCTGAGGTCGTATTTGATGGCCCGAAAAAATTTTAGGCGATCCGGTTCCGGGGGGCCCAACCCACTGGGAAGGCTTGGGCTATAGCACACGAAAATATTGGAATCAGGCATAATTCTAGTTTTTTGGCCGAAAAACGCAAACAATGTGAAACAATCATGGCGGGGCGGTGACTATGGTTCTTTAGGTCGTATTTTATGGCCCGAAAAAATTTAGGCGATCGGGGTCCGGGGGTCCCGGGACCACTTGGAAGGCGTGGGCTATAGCACACGAAAATATGGGAATCGGGCAAAATTCTTGTTTTTTGGCCGAAAAATTCAAAACATTAGGAACAATCTTGGTGAGGCGGTGACTATGGTTCCATAGGTCGTATTTGATGGCCCGAAAAATTTTTAGGCGATCTGAGTCAAGGGACCCGGCCCACTCGGAATGCGTGGGCTATTGCACGCGAAAATATGGAAACTGGGCGGAATTCTAGTTTTTCGGACGAAAAACGTAAAAAAATGAGGAACGCTCACGGCGGGGCGGTGACTATGGTTCCTTAGGTCTTATTTGATGGCCCGAAAAACTTTTAGGCAATCTGAGTCCAGGGGTCCCGGCCCACTCGGAAGGCGTGGGCTATAGCACACGAAAATATGGGAATCGGGTGAAATTCTAGTTTTTTTGGCTGAAAAATGCAAAACATGAGGAACGATCATGGCTTGGAGGTGACTATGGTTACTTAGGTCGTATTTGATAGACCAGAAAAATTTTAGGTGATTGGGGTCCGAGGGGCCGGGGACCACTCGGAAGGAGTGGGCTATAGCACACGAAAATATGGGAATCGGGCGCAATTCTAGTTTTTTGGCAAAAAAACGTAAAAAATGAGAAATGATCATGGCGGGGTGGTGACTATGGTTTTTAGGTCATATTTGATGGCCCGAAAAAATTTTAGGCAATCACAGTGCGGGGGGGCCGGTCCACTCGGAAGGCATAGGCGCACACAAAAATATGGGAATTAGGCGGAATTCTAATTGTTTGGCCGAAAAATGCAAAAAATGAGAAATGATCATGGAGGGGCGGTGACTATGGTTCCCTAGGTCATATTTGATGTCCCGAAAATTTTTTAGGCGATCCGTGTCAGAGGGGCCCGGCCCACTCGGAAGGAGTGGGCTATTGCACACGAAAATATGGGAAACGGGCGGAATTCTAGTTTTATGGCCGAAAATCGTAAAAAATGAGGAATGATCATGGCGGGGCGGTGACTATGGTTCCTTAGGTCGTATTTGATAGCCCAAAAACTTTTTAGGCGATCCCAGTACGGGTGGCCCGGCCCACTCGGAAGGTGTGGGCGCATGCAAAAATATTAGAATCTGGCGGAATTCTAGTATTTTGGCCGAAAAACGCATAAGATGAGGAACGATCATGGCAGGGCGATGACTATGGTTCCTTAGGTCGTATTTAATGGACCAAAAAAATTTTAGGCGATCGGGGTACGGGGACCACTTGGAAGGCGTGGGCTATAGCACACGAAAATATGGGAATCGCAGGGAATTCAAGTTTTTAGGCCGAAAAATGCAAAATATGAGGAATGATCATGGCGGGGCATTGACTATGGTTCCTTAGGTTGTATTTGATGGCCCGAAATTTTTTTAGGAGATCGGGGTTCGAGGGTCCCGGGACCACTTGGAAGGCGTAGGTTATAGCACACGAAAATATGGGAATTGGGCGGAATTCTAGATTTTTTGTCGTAAAATGCAAAACGTGAGGGACGATCATGGCGGGGCGGTGACTATGGTTTCTTAGGTCGTATTTAATGGCCTAAAAAAACTTTAGGCGATCCGAGTCCGGGGGTTCCGGGACCACTTGGAAGGCGTGGGTTATAGCACACGTAAATATGGGAATTAGGCGGAATTCTAGTTTTTTGGCCGAAAAATGCAAAACATGAGGAGATATCATGGCGGGGCGGTGACTATGGTTCCTTAGGTCATATTTGATGGCCCAAAAAACTTTTAGGCAATCCGAGTCCGGGGGGGGGGGGTCCCACTCGGAAGGCGTGGGCTATGGCACATGAAAATATGTGAATCGGGCAGAATTCTAGTTTATTGGCTGAAAAACGCAAAAAATGTGGAACGATCTTGACTGGCATTGACTATGGTTCCTTAGGTCGTATTTGATGGCCCGAAAATTTTTTAGGCGATCCGGTTTTGGGGGGCCCAACCCACTAGGAAGGTGTGGGCTATAGCACACGAAAATATTGGAATCAGGCATAATTCTAGTTTTTTGGCCGAAAAACGCAAAACATGAGGAACGATCATGGTGGGGCAGTGACTATGGTTGTTTAGGTCGTATTTTATGGCCCGGGAAAATTTAGGCGATCGGGGTCCGGGGGTCCCTGGACCACTTGGAAGGCGTGGGCTATAGCACACGAAAATATGGGAATCGGGCAAAATTCTAGTTATTGGCCGAAAAATGCAAAACATTAGGAACAATCTTGGTGAGGTGGTGACTATGGTTCCCTAGGTCGTATTTGATAGCCCGAAAAAATTTTAGGCGATCCGAGTCAGGGGGCCCGGCCCACTCGGAATGCGTGGGCTATTGCACGCGAAAATATGGGAATCGGGCAGAATTCTAGTTTTTCAGCCAAAAAACGTAAACAATGAGGAACGCTCACGGCGGGGCGGTGACTATGATTCCTTAGGTCTTATTTGATGGCCCAAAAAACTTTTAGGCAATCTGATTCCAGGGGTCCCGGCCCACTCGGAAGGCGTGGGCAATAGCACACGAAAATATGGAAATCGGGCGAAATTCTAGTTTTTTGGCCGAAAAACGCAAAACATGAGGAACGATCATGGCTGGGAGGTGACTATGGTTCCTTAGGTCATATTTGATGGACCAGAAAAATTTTAGGTGATTGGGGTCCGAGGGGCCGGGGACCACTCGGAAGGAGTGGGCAATATCATACGAAAATATGGGAATCGGGCGCAATTCTAATTTTTTGGCTAAAAAACGTAAAAAAAATGAGGAACGATCATGGCGGGGCAGTGAATATGGTTCCCTATATTTTATTTGATGGCCTGAAAAAATTTTAGGCGATCTGAGCAAGGGGCCCCGGCCCACTCGGAAGGCGTGGGCTATAGCACACGAAAATATGGGAATCTGGCGGAATTCTAGTTTTTGGCCGAAAAACATAAAAAACGAGGAACGATCATGGCGGGGCGGTGCTCATGGTTCCTTAGGTCCTATTTGATGGCCCGAAAAAATTTTAGGCGATGCTAGTCCGGGGGGCCCGGCCCCCTCGAAAGGCGTGGGCGCACACAAAATTATGGAAATCAGGCGGAATTCAAGTTTTTTGGCCGAAAAACGCAAAAAATGAGGAATGATCATGGCGGGGAAGTTACTATGGTTCCTTAGGTCGTATTTGATGGCCCAAAATTTTTTTAGGAGATCGGGGTTCGAGGTTCCCGGGACCACTTGGAAGGCGTGGGCTATATAGCACACGAAAATATGGGAATCAGGCGAAATTCTAGTTTTTTGGCCGAAAAATACAAAAAATGAGGAAAGGTCATGGCGGGGCGGTGACTATGGTTCCTTAGGTCGTATTTGATGGCCTAGAAAAATTTTAGGCGATTCCGCTCCGGGGGGTCCTACCCACTTGGAAGGCGTGGGCTATAGCACACGAAAATATTGGAATCAGGCGAAATTCTAGTTTTTTGGCCGTAAAATGCAAAACATGAGGAATGTTAATGGCGGGGCAGTGACTATGGTTCCTTAGGTCGTATTTAATGGCTCGGAAAAATTTTAGGCGATCCGAGTCCGGGGGTCCCTCGACCACTTGGAAGGCGTGGGCTATACGAAAATTTGGGAATCAGGCGGAATTCTAGTTTTTTTGCCGTAAAATGCTAAAATTGAGGAAAGGTCATGGCAGGGCTGTGACTATGGTTCCTTAGGTCGTATTTGATGGCCCAAAAATTATTTAAGAGATCGGGGTTCGAGGGTCCCGGGATCACTTAGAAGGCGTGGGTTATAGCACACGAAAATATGGGAATCGGGAGAAATTCTAATTGTTTGACCTAAAAATACAAAAAATGAGGAACGATCATGGTGGGGCGATGACTATGGTTCCCTAGAGCGTATTTGATGGCCCAAAAAAATTTTAGGCGATCCGAGTCAGGGGGCCCGACCCACTCGGAAGGCGTGGGCTATTGGCCGCGAAAATATGGGAATCTGGCGGAATTCTAGTTTTTGGCCGGAAAACATAAAAAACGAGGAACGATCATGGCGGAGCAGTGCCTATGGTTCCTTAGGTCCTATTTGATGGCCCGAAAAAATTTAGGCGATGCTAGTCCGGAGGGCCCGGCGCACTCGGAAGGCGTGGGCGCACACGAAATTATGGGAATCAGGCGGAATTCAAGTTTTTTGGCTGAAAAACGCAAAAAATGAGGAATGATCATGGCGGGGAAGTGACTATGGCTCCTTAGATTGTATTTGATGGCCCAAAATGTTTTTAGGAGATCGGGGTTCGAGGGTCCCGGGACCACTTGGAAGGCGTGGGTAATAGCACACGAAAATATGGGAATCGAGCGGAATTCTAGTTGTTTGGCCGTAAAATGCAAAATGTGAGGAACGATCATGGTGTGGCTGTGACTATGGTTCCTTATGTTGTATTTAATGGCCCAGAAAAGCTTTATGTGATCCGAGTCCGGGAGTCCCGGGACAACTTGGAAGGCGTGGGCTATATAGCACACGAAAATATGGGAATCGGGCGGAATTCTATTTTTTTGGCCGAAAAAGGCAAAAACTTAGGAACGATCATGGCGGGGTGGTGACTATGGTTCTTAAGGTCGTATTTTATTGCCCGAAAAATTTTAGGCGATCGGGGTCCGGGGGTCCCGTGACCATTTGAAAGGCGTATAGCACACGAAAATATGGGAATCGGAAGGAATTCTAGTTTTTGGGCCGTAAAATACAAAAAATGAGGAAAGGTCATGGCGGGGCAATGACTATGGATCATTAGGTCTTATTTGATGTCCTAGAAAAATTTTAGGCTATCGGGGTCCAGGGGTCCCGGAACCACTTGGAAGGCAGCACACGAAAATATGGGAATCGGGAGGAATTCTAGTTTATCGGCCGAAAAATGCAAAAAATGTGGAACGATCATGGCGGGGCGGTGACTATGGTTCCCTATGTTTTATTTGATGGCCTGAAAAATTTTTAGGCGATCTGAGCAAGGGGCCCCGGCCCACTCGGAAGGCGTGGGCTATAGCACACGAAAATATGGGAATCTAGCGGAATTCTAGTTTTTGGCCGAAAAACATAAAAAACGAGGAACGATCATGGTTGGGCGGTGCTTATGGTTCCTTAGGTCCTATATGATGGCCCGAAAAAATTTTAGGCGATGCTAGTCCGGGGGGCCCTGCCCACTCGAAAGGCGTGGGCGCACACGAAATTATGGAAATCAGGCGGAATTCAAGTTTTTTGGCCGAAAAATGCAAGAAATGAGGAATGATCATGGAGGGGAAGTGACTATGGTTCCTTAGGTCGTATTTGATGGCCCAAAATATTTTTAGGAGATCGGGGTTTGAGGGTCCCGGGACCACTTGGAAGGCGTGGGTTAGCACATGAAATTATGGAAATCAGGCGGAATTCAAATTTTTTGGCCGTAAAACGCAAAAAATGAGGAATGATCATGGCGGGGAAGTGACTATGGTTCCTTAGGTCATATTTGATGGCCCAAAAATTTTTTAGGAGATCGGGGTACAAGGTTCCCGGGACCACTTGGAAGGCGTGGGCTATATAGCACACGAAAATATGGGAATCAGGCGGAATTCTAGTTTTTTGGCCGAAAAATACAAAAAATGAGGAAAGGTCATGGAGGGGCGGTGACTATGGTTCCTTAGATCGTATTTGATGGCCTAGAAAAATTTTAGGCGATTCCGCTCCGGGGGGTCCTACCCACTTGGAAGGCGTGGGCTATAGCACACGAAAATATTGGAATCAGGCGAAATTCTAGTTTTTTGGCCGTAAAATGCAAAACATGAGGAATGTTAATGGCGGGGCAGTGACTATGGTTCCTTAGGTCGTATTTAATGGCTCAGAAAAATTTTAGGCGATCCGAGTCCGGGGGTCCCGGGACCACTTGGAAGGCGTGGGCTATACGAAAATTTGGGAATCAAGCGGAATTCTAGTTTTTTTGCCGTAAAATGCTAAAATTGAGGAAAGGTCATGGCGGGGCAGTGACTATGGTTCCTTAGGTCGTATTTGATGGCCCGAAAATTATTTAAGAGATCGGGGTTCGAGGGTCCCGGGACCACTTGGAAGGCGTGGGTTATAGCACACGAAAATATGGGAATCGGGCGAAATTCTAATTGTTTGGCCTAAAAATGCAAAAAATGAGGAACGACATGGCGGGGCGATGACTATGGTTCCCTAGAGCGTATTTGATGGCCCAAAAAAATTTTAGGCGATCTGAGTCAGGGGGCCCGACCCACTCGGAAGGCGTGGGCTATTGGCCGCGAAAATATGAGAATCTGGCGGAATTCTAGTTTTTGGCCGGAAAACATAAAAAACGAGGAACGATCATGGCGGGGCAGTGCCTATGGTTCCTTAGGTCCTATTTGATGGCCCGAAAAAATTTAGGCGATGCTAGTCCATAGGGCCCGGCCTACTCGGAAGGCATGGGCGCACACGAAATTATGGGAATCAGGCGGAATTCAAGTTTTTTGGCCGAAAAATGCAAAAAATGAGGAATGATCATGGCGGGGAAGTGACTATGGTTCCTTAGGTCGTATTTGATGGCCCAAAATATTTTTAGGAGATCGGGGTTCGAGGGTCCCGAGACCACTTGGAAGGCGTGGTTTATAGCACACAAAAATATGGGAATCGGGCGGAATTCTAGTTTTTTGGCCGTAAAATGCAAAATGTGAGAAACGATCATGGCGGGGCTGTGACTATGGTTCCTTATGTTGTATTTAATGGCCCAGAAAAGCTTTATGCGATACGAGTCCGGGGGTCCCGGGACCACTTGGAAGGCGTGGGCTATATAGCACACGAAAATATGGGCATCAGGCGGAATTCTAGTTTTTTGGCCGAAAAATACAAAAAATGAGGAAAGGTCATGGCGGGGCGGTGACTATGGTTCCTTAGGTCGTATTTTATGGCCTAGAAAAATTTTAGGCGATTTCGCTCCGGGGGGTCCTACCCACTTGGAAGGCGTGGGCTATAGCACACGAAAATATTGGAATCAGGCGAAATTCTAGTTTTTTGGCCGTAAAATGCAAAACATGAGGAATGTTAATGGCGGGGCAGTGACTATGGTTCCTTAGGTCGTATTTAATGGCTCGGAAAAATTTTAGGCGATCCGAGTCCGGGGGTCCCGGGACCACTTGGAAGGCGTGGGCTATACGAAAATTTGGGAATCAGGCGGAATTCTAGTTATTTTGCCGTAAAATGCTAAAATTGATGAAAGGTCATGGCGGGGTGGTGACTATGGTTCCTTAGGTCGTATTTGATGGCCCGAAAATTATTTAAGAGATCGGGGTTCGAGGGTCCCGGGACCACTTGGAAGGCGTAGGTTATAGCACACGAAAATATGGGAATCGGGCGAAATTCTAATATTTTGGCCTAAAAATGCAAAAAATGAGGAACGATCATGGCGGGGCGATGACTATGGTTCCCTAGAGCGTATTTGATGGCCCAAAAAAATTTTAGGCGATCCGAGTCAGGGGGCCCGACCCACTCGGAAGGCGTGGGCTATTGGCCGCAAAAATATGGGAATCTGGCGGAATTCTAGTTTTTGGCCGGAAAACATAAAAAACGAGGAGCGATCATGGCGGGGCGGTGCCTATGGTTCCTTAGGTCCTATTTGATAGCCCGAAAAAATTTAGGCGATGCTAGTCCGGAGGGCCCGGCCCACTCGGAAGGCGTGGGCGCACACGAAATTATGGGAATCAGGCGGAATTCAAGTATTTTGGCCGAAAAACGCAAAAAATGAGGAATGATCATTGCGGGGCAGTGACAATGGTTCCTTAGGTCGTATTTGATGGCCCAAAATATTTTTAGGAGATCAGGGTTCGAGGGTCCCGGGACCACTTGGAAGGCGTGGTTTATAGCACACAAAAATATGGGAATCGGGCGGAATTCTAGTTTTTTGGCCGTAAAATGCAAAATGTGAGGAACGATCATGGCGGGGCTGTGACTATGGTTCCTTATGTTGTATTTAATGGCCCAGAAAAGCTTTATGCGATCCGAGTCCGGGGGTCTTGGGACCACTTGGAAGGCGTGGGCTATATAGCACACGAAAATATGGGAATCGGGCAGAATTCTAGTTTTTTGGCCGAAAAAGGCAAAAACTTAGGAACAATCATGGTGGGGTGGTGACTATGGTTCTTAAGGTCGTATTTTATGGCCCGAAAAATTTTAGGCGATCGGGGTCCGGGGGTCCCGTGACCACTTGGAAGGCGTATAGCACATGAAAATATGGGAATCGGACGGAATTCTAGTTTTGGGCCGTAAAATACAAAAAATGAGGAAAGGTCATGGCGGGGCGATGACTATGGATCATTAGGTCTTATTTGATGTCCTAGAAAAATTTTAGGCTATCGGGGTCCAGGGGTCCCGGAACCACTTGGAAGGCAGCACACGAAAATATGGGAATCGGGTGAAATTCTAGTTTATTGGCCGAAAAATGCAAAAAATGAGGAACGATCATGGCGGGGCGGTGACTATGGTTCCCTATGTTTTATTTGATGGCCTGAAAAAATTTTAGGCGATCTGAGCAAGGGGCCCCGGCCCACTCGGAAGGCGTGGGCTATAGCACACGAAAATATGGGAATCTGGCGGAATTCTAGTTTTTGGCCGAAAAACATAATAAACGAGGAACGATCATGGCGGGGCGATGCTTATGGTTCCTTAGGTCCTATTTGATGGCCCGAAAAAATTTTAGGCGATGCTAGTCCGGGGGCCCCGGCCCATTCGAAAGGCGTGGGCGCACACGAAATTATGAAAATCAGGCGGAATTCAAGTTTTTTGGCCGAAAAACGGAAAAAATGAGGAATGATCATGGCGGGGAAGTGACTATGGTTCCTTAGGTTGTATTTGATGGCCCAAAATTATTTTAGGAGATCGGGGTTCGAGGGTCCCGGGACAACTTGGAAGGCGTGGGTTATAGCACACGAAAATATGGGAATCGGGCGGAATTCTAGTTGTTTGGCCGTAAAATGCAAAATGTGAGGAACGATCATAGCGAGGCTGTGACTATGGTTCCTTATGTTGTATTTAATGGCCCAGAAATGCTTTATGCGATCTGAGTCCGGGGGTCCCGGGACCACTTGGAAGGCGTGGGCTATATATCACACGAAAATATGGGAATCGGGCAGAATTCTAGTTTTTGGCCAAAAAAGGCAAAAACTTATGAACGATCATGGCGGGGTGGTGAATATGGTTCTTAAGGTCGTATTTTATGGCCCGGAAAATTTTAGGCGATCGGGGTCCGGGGGTCCCGTAACCACTTGGAAGGCGTATAGCACACGAAAATATGGAAATCGGACGGAATTCTAGTTTTTGGGCCGTAAAATACAAAAAATGAGGAAAGGTCATGGCGGGGCGATGACTATGGATCATTAGGTCTTATTTGATGTCCTAGAAAAATTTTAGGCTATCGGGGTCCAGGGGTCCCGGAACCACTTGGAAGGCAGCACACGAAAATATGGGAATCGGGCGGAATTCTAGTTTATTGGCCGAAAAATGCAAAAAATGAGGAACGATCATGGCAGGGCGGTGACTATGGTTCCTTAGGTCGTATTTGATGGCCAGAAAAAAATTTAGGAGATCGGGGTTCGGGGGTCCCGGGACCACTTGGAAGGCGTGGGCCATAACACACGAAAATATGGGAATCGGGCAGAATTCTAGTTTATTGGCCGTAAAATACAAAACGTGAGGAACGTTAATGGCGGGGCAGTGACTATGGTTCCTTAGGTCATATTTAATGGCTCGGAAAAATTTTAGGCCATCCGAGTCCGGGGGTCCCGGGACCACTTGGAAGGCGTGGGCTATACGAAAATTTGGAAATTAGGCGGAATTCGAGTTTTTTTGCCGTAAAATGCTAAAATTGAGGAAAGGTCATGGCGGGGCGGTGACTATGGTTCCTTTGGTCGTATTCGATGGCCCAAAAATTATTTAAGAGATCGGGGTTCGAGGGTCCCGGGACCACTTGGAAGGCGTGGGTTATAGCACACGAAAATATGGGAATCGGGCGAAATTCTAATTTTTTGACCTAAAAATGCAAAAAATGAGGAACGATCATGGCGGGGCGATGAATATGGTTCCCTAGAGCGTATTTGATGGCCCAAAAAAAATTTAGGCGATCCGAGTCAGGGGCCCGACCCGCTCGGAAGGTGTGGGCTATTGCACGCGAAAATATGGGAATCTGGAGAAATTCTAGTTTTTTGGCCGTAAAATGCAGAAAAATTTAGGAATGGTCATGGCGGGGTGGTGACTATGGTTCTATAGGTCGTATTTGATGGTCCAGAAAAATTTTAGGCGATCCGAGTCCAGGGGGCCGGAAGACGTGGGCTATAACACACGAAAATATGGGAATCAGGCGGAATTTAAGTTTTTTGGTCATAAAATGCAAAAAAAGAGGAAAGGTCATGGCGGGGAGGTGAGTATGGTTACTTAGGTCATATTGGATGGCCCGGAAAAATTTTAGGCGATCCGGCTCCAGGGGGTCCTACCCACTGGGAAGGCATGGGCTATTGCACACGAAAATATTGGAATCAGGCGAAATTCTAGTTTTTTGGCCGAAAAACGCAAAAACATAGGAATGATCATGGCGGGGTGCTGACTATGATTCCTTAGGTAATATTTAACGGCCCAAAATATTTTTATGCGATCCGAGTCCGGGGGTCCCGGGACCACTTGGAAGGCGTGGGCTATAGCACACGAAAATATGAGAATAGGGTGGAATTCTATTTTTTTTGCCGAAAAATGCAAAAACTGAGGAACGATCATGACGGGGTGGTGAGTATGGTTCCTTAGGTCATATTTGATGGCCTGAAAAAATTTTAGGCGATCCGGCTCAGGGGGCCCTACCCACTGGGAAGGCGTGGGCTATAGAACACGAAAATATTGGAATTAGGCATAATTCTAGTTTTTTGGCCGAAAAATGCAAATAATGAGGAACGATCATGGCGGGGAGGTGACTATGGTTCTTTAGGTCATATTTTATTGCCCTGAAAAATTTAAGCGATCGGGGTCCGGGGGTCCCGAGACCACTTGGAAGGCGTGGGCTATAGCACACGAAAATATGGGAATCGGGCAAATTCTAGTTTTTTGGCCAAAAAATGCAAACAATTAGGAACGATCATGACGGGGCGATTACTATGGTTCCTTAGGTTGTATTCGATGGCCCGGAAATATTTTAGGCGATCCGGCTCCGGGGAGCCCTACCCGCTGGGAAGGCGTGGGCTATAGCACACGAAAATATGAGAATCGGGCGGACTTCTAGTTTTTTGGCCAAACAATGCAGAAACAATGAGGAATGGTCATGGCAGGGCGGTGACTATGGTTCTCTAGGTCGTATTTGATGGCCCAAAAATTTTTTAGGCGAACCGAGTCCGGGGGGGCCGACACACTCGGAAGACGTGGGCTATAGTACACGAAAATATGGGAATCGGGCGGAATTCTAGTTTTTTGGCCGAAAAACGCAAAAAATGAGAGAACGGTCATGGCGGGGCGGTGGTTATGGTTCCTTAGGTCGTATTTGATGGCCTCAAAAAATTTTAGGCGATCGGGGTCCGGGGGGCCAGGGACCACTCGGAAGGCGTGATCTATAGCACACGAAAATATGGGAATCAAGCCGAAATCTAGTTTTTTTGGTCGTAAAACGCAGAAAAACTGAGGAATGGTCATGGCGGGGTGGTGACTATAGTTTTATAGGTTGTATTTGATGGCCCAAAAAACTTTTAGGCGATCCGAGTCTGAGGGCCCGGAAGACGTGGGCTATAGCACACGAAAATATGGTAATCGGGCGGAATATAAGTTTTTTGGTCATAAAATGCAAAATATTAGGAAAGGTCATGGCGGGGAGGTGAGTATGGCTACTTAGGTCATATTTGATGGCCCAGAAAAATTTTAGGCTATCCGGCTCCGGGGGTCCCACCCACTGGGAAGGCGTGGGCTATAGCACACGAAAATATTGGAATCACGCGAACTTCTAGTTTTTTGGCCGAAAAAGGCAAAAACTTAGGAACGATCATGGCGGGGTGGTGACTATGGTTCTTAAAGTCGTATTTTATGGCCCGAATAGTTTTAGGCTATCGGGGTCCGGGGGTCCCGTGACCACTTGGAAGGCGTATAGCACACGAAAATATGGGAATCGGACGGAATTCTAGTTTTTGGGCCGTAAAATGCAAAAAATGAGGAAAGGTCATGGCGGGGCGGTGACTATGGATCATTAGGTCGTATTTGATGTCCTAGAAAAATTTTAGGCTATCGGGGTCCATGGGTCCCGGGACCACTTGGAAGGTAGCACACGAAAATATGGGAATTGGGCGGAACTCTAGTTTATTGGCCGAAAAATGCAAAAAATGAGGAACGATCATGGCGCGGCGGTGACTATGGTTCCCTATGTTGTATTTGATGGCCTGAAAAAAATTTAGGCGATCTGAGCAAGGGGCCCCGGCCCACTCGGAAGGCGTGGGCTATAGCACACGCAAATATGGGAATCTGGCGGAATTCTAGTTTTTGGCCGAAAAACGTAAAAAACGAGGAACGATCATGGCGGGGCGGTGCCAATGGTTCCTTAGGTCCTATTTGATGGCCCGAAAATTTTTTAGGCGATGCTAGTCCGGGGGGCCCGGCCCATTCGGAAGGCGTGGGCGCACACGAAATTATGGAAATCAGGCGGAATTCAAGTTTTTTGGCAGAAAAACGCAAAAAATGAGGAATGATCATGGCGGGGAAGTGACTATGGTTCCTTAGGTCGTATTTGATGGTTCAAAATTTTTTTAGGAGATCGGGGTTCGAGGGTCCCGGGACCACTTGGAAGGCGTGGGTTATAGCACACGAAAATATGGGAATCGGGCGGAATTCTAGTTGTTTGGCCGTAAAATGCAAAATCTGAGGAACGATCATGGCGGGGCTGTGACTATGGTTCCTTATGTTGTATTTAATGGCCCAGAAAATCTTTATGCGATCCGAGTCTGGGGGTCCCGGGACCACTTGGAAGGCGTGGGCTATATAGCAAACGAAAATATGGGAATCGGGCGGAATTCTAGTTTTTTGGCCGAAAAATGCAAAAAATGAGGAAAGGTCATGGCGGGGCAGTGACTATGGTTCCTTAGGTCGTATTTGATGGCCTAGAAAAATTTTAGGGAATTCCGCTCTGGGGGGGTCCTACCCACTTGGAAGGCGTGGGCTATAGCACACGAAAATATTGGAATCAGGCGAAATTCTAGTTTTTTGTCGTAAAATGCAAAATATGAGGAACGATCATGGCGGGGCTGTGACTATGGTTCCTTATGCCGTATTTATTGGCCTAGAAAATCTTTATGCGATCCGAGTCCGGGGGTCCCGGGACCACTTGGAAGGCGTGGGCTATATAGCACACAAAAATATGGGAATCGGGCGGAATTCTATTTTTTTGGCCAAAAAATGCAAAAAATGAGGAAAGGTCATGGCGGGGCGGTGACTATGGTTCCTTAGGTCGTATTTGATGGACTAGCAAAATTTTAGGCTATCGGGGTACGGGGGTCACGGGACCACTTAGAAGGCGTGGGCTATAGCACACGAAAATATGGGAATCACGCGGAATTCTAGTTTTTTGGGTGTAAAATGCAAAACGTGAGGAACGATCATGGCGGGGCAGTGACTATGGTTCCTTAGGTCGTATTTGATGGCACGAAAAATTTTAGGCTATCGAGGTCCGGTAGTCCCGGAACCACTTGGAAGGCGTGGGCTGGCGCACACAAAAATATGGGAATCGGGCGGAATTCAAGATTTTTGGCCGTAAAATGCAAAACGTGAGGAACTATTATGACGGGGCGGTGACTATGGTTCCTTAGGTCGTATTTAATGGCCCGGACAAGCTTTATGCAATCCGAGTCCGGGGGTCCCGGGACCACTTGGAAGGCGTGGGCTATAGCACACGAAAATATGGGAATCAGGAGGAATTCTAGTTTTTTGGCCGAAAAATGCAAAAAATGAGGAGCGATCACGGCGGGGCGGTGACTATGGTTCCTTAGGTCATATTTGATGGCCCAAAAAACTTTTAGGCAATCCGAGTCGGGGGGCCCGACCCACTCGGAAGGCGTGGGCTATAGCACACGAAAATATGGGAATCGGGTGGAATTGTAGTTTTTTGGCCGAAAAATGCAATAATTGAGGAACGATCATGACGGGGTTGTGAGTATGGTTCCTTAGGTCGTATTTGATGGCCTGAAAAATTTTTAGGCGTTCCGGCTCCGGGGGGCCCTACCCACTGGGAAGGCATAGGCTATAGCACACAAAAATATTGGAAACGGGCATAATTCTAGTTTTTTGGCCTAAAAACGCAAAAAATGAGGAACGATCATGGCGGGGAGGTGACTATGGTTCTTTAGGTCGTACTTTATGGCCCGAAAAAATTTAGGTGATCGGGGTCCGGGGGTCCGGGGGTCCCGAGACCACTTGGAAGGCGTGGGCTATAGCACACGAAAATATGGGAATCGGGCAAAATTCTAGTTTTTTGGCCTAAAAATGCAAAAACTGAGGAACGATCATGGAGGGGATTTGACTATGGTTCCCTAGAGCATATTTGATGGCCCGAAAAATTTTTAGGTGAATCGAGTCAGGTGGCCTGACCCACTCGGAAGGCGTGGGCTATTGCACCCGAAAATATGGGAATCTGGCGGAATTCTAGTTTTTTGGCCGAAAATCATAAAAAATGATGAACGATCATGGCGGGGTGGTGACTATGGTTCCTTAGGTATTATTTGATGGCCCGAGAACCTTTTAGGCTATCCGAGTCCAGGGGGCCCGACCCACTCGGAAGGCGTGGGCTATCGCACACGAAAATTTGGGAATCGGGCGGAATTCTAGTTTTATGGCCGAAAAATGGAACAAATGAGGAACGATCATGACGGGGCGGTGACTTTGGTTCCTTAGGTCGTATTTGATGGCCCGGAAAAATTTTAGGCGACCCCAGTCCGGGGGGCCAATCCCACTCGGAAGGCGTGGGCTATAGCACATGAAAATATGGGAATCGGGCGAAATTCTAGTTTTTTGGCCAAAAAACGCAAAAAATGAGGAACAATCATGACGGGGCGATCATTATAGTTCCTTAGGTTGTATTTGATGGCCGAGAAAAATTTTAGGCGATCCGGCTTCGGGGTGCCTTACCCACTGGGAAGGCGTGGGCTATAGCACACGAAAATATGGAAATCGGGCGAAATTCTAGTTTTTTGGCCAAACAATGCCGAAAAAATGAGGAATGGTCATGGCCGGGCGGTGACTATGGTTCTCTAGGTCGTATTTGATGGCCTGAAAAATTTTTAGGCGATCTGAGTCAGGGGGCCCGTCCCACTCGGAAGGCGTGGGCAATAGCACACGAAAATATGGGAATCGGGCGGAATTCTAGTTTTTTGGCCGAAAAACACAAAAAATGAGGGAACGGTCATGGCGGGGCGGTGACTATGGTTCCTTAGGTCGTATTTGATGGCCTGGAAAACTTTTAGGCGATCGGGGTCCGGGGGGCCAGGAACCACTCAGAATGCGTGATTTGTAGCACACGAAAATATGGGAATCAGGCGGAAATCTAGTTTTTTGGCCGTAAAACGCAGAAAGACTGAGGAATGGTCTTGGTGGGGCGGTGACTATGGTTCTATAGGTCATATTTGATGGCCCGAAAAAATTTTAGGCGTACCGAGTCTAGGGGGCCCGGAAGATGTGGGCTATAGCACACGAAAATATGGGAATCAGGCGGGATTTAAGTTTTTTAGTCATAAAATGCAAACAATGAGGAAAGGTCATGGCGGGGCGGTGCGTATGGTTACTTAGGTCGTATTTGATGGCCCGAAAAAATTTTAGGCTATCCGGCTCCTGGGGGTCCTACCCACTAGGAAGGCGTGGGCTATAGCACACGAAAATATTAGGAACAATCATGGCGGGGTGGTGACTATGGTTCTTAAGGTCATATTTTATGCCCCGGAATATTTTAGACGATCGGGGGTCCGGGGGTCCCGGGACCACTTGGAAGGTGTATAGCACACGAAAATATGGGAATTAGACGGAATTCTAGTTTTTTGGCCGTAAAATGCAAAAAATGAGGAAACGTCATGGCGGGGCGGTGACTATGGATCATTAGGTCGTATTTGATGGCCTAAAAAAATTTTAGGCCATCGAGGTCCAGCGGTCCGGGGACCACTTGGAAGGCGTGGGCTATAGCACATGAAAAAATGGGAATCAAGCGGAATTCTAGTTTTTTGGCACTAAAATGCAAATAATGAGGAAAGGTCATGGCGGGGCGGTGAATATGGTTCCTTAGGTAGTATTTGATAGCCCAGAAAAACTTGGAAGACGTGGGTCGGCGCACACGAAAATATGGGAATCGGGCGAAATTCTAGTTTTTTGGCCGAAAAATGTAAAAAATGAGGAATGATCATGGCGGGGCAGTGACTATGGTTCCCTATGTTGTATTTGATGGCTTGAAAAAGTTTTAGGCGATCTGAGTCAGGGGGCCTGACCCACTCGGAAGGCGTGGGTTATAGCACATGAAAATATGGGAATCGGGCGGAATTAGTGTTTTTTGGCCGTAAAATGCAAAACGTGAGGAACGATCATGGCGGGGCGGTGACTATGGTTTCTTAGGTCGTATTTAATGACCCGAAAAAGCTTTATGCGATCCGAGTCCAGGGGTCACGGGACCACTTGGATGGTGTGGGCTATATAGCACACGAAAATATGGGAATCGGGCGAAATTCTAGTTTTTTGGCCGAAAAATGCAAAAAATGAGTAGCGATCATGGCTGGGTGGTGACTATGGTTCCTTAGGAAATATTTGATGGCCCAAAAAACTTTTAGGCAATCCGAGTCCGGGGGGCCTGACCCACTCGGAAGGCGTGGGCTATAGCACACGAAAATATGGGAATCAGGCGGAATTCTAGTTTTTTGGCCGAAAAACGCAAAAAACTGAGTAACAATCATGACGGGGCGGTGAGTATGGTTCCTTAGGTCGTATTTGATGGCCCAAAAAAATCTTAGGTGATCCGGCTCCGGGGGGCCCTACCCACTGGGAAGGCGTGGGCTACAACACACGAAAATATTGGAATCAGGCATAATTCTAGTTTTTTGGCCAAAAAACGCAAAAAATGAGGAACGATCATGGCGGGGAGGTGACTATGGTTCTTTAGGTCGTATTTTATGGCCTGGAAAAATTTAGGCGATCGGGGTCTGGGGGTCCCGAGACCACTTGGAAGGCGTTCGCTATAGCACACGAAAATATGGGAATCGGGCAAAATTCTAGTTTTTTGGCCTAAAAATGAAAAATATGAGGAACAATCATGGCAGGGCGATGACTATGGTTCCCTAGAGCGTATGTGATGGCCCGAAAAAATTTTAGGTGATCCGAGTCAAGGGGCCCGACCCACTCGGAAGGCGTGGGCTATTGCACGCGAAAATATGGAAATCTGGCGGAATTCTAGTTTTTTGGCCCAAAAACGTAAAAAAATGAGGAACGATCATGGCGGGGTGGTGATTATGGTTCCTTAGGTCTTATTTGATGGCCCGAGAAACCTTTAGGCTATCCGAGTCCAGGGGGCCCGGCCCACTCGTAAGGCGTGGGCTATAGCACACGAAAATATGGGAATCGGGCAAAATTCTAGTTTTATGGCCGAAAAACGGAAAAAATGAGGAACGATCATGACGGGGCGGTGACTATGGTTCCTTAGGTCGTATTTGATGGCCCAGAAAATTTTTAGGCGATCCCAGTCCGAGGGGCCAGGCCCACTTGGAAGGCGTGGGCTATAGCACACGAAAATAAGGGAATCGGGCGAAATTCAATTTTTTTGGCCAAAAAATGCAAAAAATGTGGAACGATCATGACGGGGCGATGACTATGGTTCCTTTGGTTCTATTTCATGGCCCAGAAAAATTTTAGGCGATCCGGCTCGGGGAGGGACCTACCCATTGGGAAGGCGTGGGCTATAGCACACGAAAATATGGTAATCGAGTGAAATTCTAGTTTTTTGGCAAAACAACGCAGAAAAAATGAGGAATGGTCATGGAAGGGCGGTGACTATGGTTCTCTAGGTCTTCTTTGATGGCCCAAAAAAATTTATGGTGATCCGAGTCCGGGGGGGCCAGCCCACTCAGAAGGCGTGGGCTATAACACACGAAAACATGGGAATCGGGCGGAATTCTAGTTTTTTGGCCGAAAAACGCAAACAATGAGGGAACTGTCATGGCGGGGCGGTGACTGTGGTTCCTTAGGTCGTATTTGATGGCCTAGAAAAATTTTAGGCTATCGGGATCCGTTGGGCCAGAGACCACTCCGAAGGCGTGGTCTATAGCACACGAAAATATGAGAATCAGGCGGAAATCTAGTTTTTTGGCCATACAACACAGAAAAACTGAGGAATGGTCATGGCAGGGCGGTGACTATGGTTCTATAGGTCGTATTTCATGACCCGGAAAAATTTTAGGCGATCCGAGTTAAGGGGGCCCAGCCCACTTGGAAGACGTGGGCTATAGCACACGAAAATATGGGAATCGAGCGGAATTTTAGTTTTTTGGCCATAAAATGCGAAAAATGAGGAAAGGTCATGGCGGGGAGGTGAGTATGGTTACTTAGGTCGTATTTGATGGCCAGGAAAATTTTAGGCGATCGGGGTCCAAGGGTCCCGGGACCACTTGGAAGGCATACACACACGAAAGTACGGGAATCAGACGGAATTCTAGTTTTTTGGCCGTAAAATTCAAAAAATGAGAAAACATCATGGAGGGGCGGTGAATATGGATCATTAGGTCGTATTTGATGGCCTAGAAAAATTTTAGGCTATCATGGTCCGGGGGTCCCGGGACCACTTGGAAGGCACGCATAGCACACGAAAATATGGGAATCGGGAAGAATTCTAGTTTTTTGGCCGAAAAATGAAAAAAATGAGGAATGATCATGGCGGGATGGTGACTATGGTTCCTTAGGTCGTATTTGATATCTCGGAAAATTTTTAGATGATCGGGCTCCGAGGGGGCCTGGGACCAACCGTAAGGCGTGGGCCATGCACACGAAAATATGAGAATCGGGCACAATTCTAGTTTTTTGTCCGAAAAACCTATAAAATGAGGAACGATCATGGCGGGGCGGTGACTATGGTTCCTTAGGTCGTATTTGATGGCCCAAACAATTTTTAGACGATCAAAGTATGGGGGGCCCAGCCCACTCGGAAGGCCTGGGCGCACACGACAATATGGGAATCGGGCAGAATTCTAGTTTTTTGGCCGAAAAATAAAACAAATGAGGAATGATCATGGCGGGGTGGTGACTATGGTTCCTTAGGTCGTATTTGATGGCCCGAAAAAACTTTAGATGATCGGGCTCCGAGGGGGGCCGGGACCACCCGGAAGGCGTGGGCCATGCACACGAAAATATGGGAATCGGGCGCAATTCTAGTTTTTTGTCTGAAAAACCTATAAAATGAGGAACGATCATGGCGGGGCGGTGACTATGGTTCCTTAGGTCATATTTGATGGCCCAAACAATTTTTAGACGATCACAGTATGGGGGGCCCGGCCCACTCGGAAGGCGTGGGCACACACGACAATATGGGAATCGGGCGGAATTCTAGTTTTTTGGCCGTAAAATGCAAAAAGTGAGGAACGATCATGGCGGAGCGGTGACTATGGTTCCTTTGGTCGTATTTAATAGCCCGAAAAAATTTTAGGCAATTCGAGTCCGGTGGTCCCCGGACCACTTGGAAGGCGTGGGCTATAGCACACGAAAATATGGGTATCAGGTGGAATTCTAGTTTTTTGGTACTAAAATGCAAATAATGAGGAAAGGTCATGACGGGGCGGCGACTATGGTTCCTTAGGTCGTATTTGATGGCCCAGAAAAATTTTAGGCTATCGGGGTCCGGGAGTCTCGGAACCACTTGGAAGGCGTGGGCTGGCGCACTCGAAAATATGGGAATCGGGCGGAATTCAAGTCTTTTTGCCGAAAAACATAAAACATAAGGAATGATCATGGCGGAGCGGTGACTATGGTTCCTTAGGTCTTATTTGATGGTCCGAAAAAAATTTAGGAGATCGGAGTTCGGTGATCCTGGGACCACTTGGAAGGCATGGGCTATAGCACACGAAAATATGGGAATCGGGCGAAATTCTAGTTTTTTGGCTGTAAAATGCAAAAAGTGAGGAACAATCATAGCGGGGCGGTGACTATGGTTCCTTAGGTCGTATTTTATGGCCCGAAAAACTTTTAGGCGATACCAGTCCGGGGGGCCCGGCCCACTCGAAAGGCGTGGGCTATATAGCAAACGAAAATATGGGAATCGGGTGGAATTCTAGTTTTTTGGCCGAAAAATACAAAAAATGAGGAATGATCATGGCGGGGAGGTGACTACGGTTCCTTAGGTCGTATTTAATGACCCGAAAAAGATTTATGCGATCCGAGTCCAGGGGTCACGGGACCACTTGGATGGTGTGGGCTATATAGCACACGAAAATATGGGAATCGGGCGAAATTCTAGTTTTTTGGCCGAAAAATGCAAAAAATGAGGAACCACTTGGAAGGCGTGGGTTATAGCACACGAAAATATGGGAATCGTGCGGAATTCTAGTTTTTTGGCCGAAAAACGCAAAAACATGAGGAACGATTATGGCGGGGCGGTGACTATGGTTCCTTAGGTCGTATTTGAAAGCCTGAAAGAATTTTAGGCGATTCTAGTACAGGGGGCCCGGCCCACTCGGAAGGCGTGGGCCGAAAACAGCTTTCAGAACCCGGTATGGGCACTTTGAATTTCCAGTAATGTCTTTTGGGCTAACAAATACCCCGACAACTTTTATGAATCTTATGAATCGAGTCGTCAAGCCTTTTCTTGACTCCTTTTTGCAGACTTTATATCAGCACAAGTTATATGCGAAGTTGTCATACATCAAAAAAACTAGAATTCCGCCTGATTCCCATATTTTCGTGTGCTATAGCCCATGCCTTCCGAGTGGGCCTGGTCCCCCCAGACCCGGATCGCCTAAATAAGTTTTTCCAAGCCATTAAATATGACCTAAGGAACCATAGTCACCGCCTCTCCATGACCGTTCCTCGCCTTTTTGTGTTTTACGGCCAAAAAATAAGAATTCTGCCCGATTCTCATATTTTCGTGGGCTATAGCCCACGCCTTCCGAGTGGGCCCCGGCCCACAGAACTGAATCGCCTAAAAAGTTTTCGGGCCATCAAATATGACCTAAGGAACCATAGTCACCGCCCGGCATGACTGCTCCTCGTTTATTTGCATTTTACGGCCAAAAAACTAGAATTCCGCCCAATTCCTATATTTTCGTGTGCTATAGCCCACGCCTTCCGAGTGGGCCCGACCCCACTGTCCCGGATCGCCTAAAATCTGGGCCATAAAAAATGACCTAAGGAACCATAGTTACCTCTCTGGGTTTTTTTTCCAGCCCGAACACATTCTAATATCTTGGCAATTTGTACAACTAGCAGAAATGAAGTATCAGCTTGTAGCTCCCGAGTCGCACAAAATTGTACGATCATAATTGAGTCCTTTAATGAGTCTGTGGACTCGCCCTCTGGCTGTAGGAAGCAAAGTAGGAGTATGACAGACTAACTTATTAAACTTGATGGCATATTCTGACATCGTCAATGGTGACATGACACAACCGTTCAAACCCTATGCGCCACGCATTACGAAGAGTCCAGAAAACAAACTCTTTCAAAAGTGTTTCTGAGAACTAAGCCATGTGGGCAGTGTTGCATTGGCTGGTCTGCCCTCTTCATAGGCTTGCCACGAACACTGGTGGAGAATTATCTCTCCCAAGGCAAATTTCTTCTTTTGTTATGCCGACTCAACACTGTTGAGCTGACCAATATCTTAACAAACTCTTCGATTCTTCTTTGGGGTAACCTTTACCTCTATTTATACACAACGATCACAAAAGTAGAGCTCCATACAAACAAATCTTGTCATGAACCACATAGTCCAGACTCTCATCAACAAGTGCATTTACTCCGAAGCACCCCAAAATCCACAACAATGACGTCCACGCCGAGTAGACCTTCTACAAATTTAGAGTTTTTTCTATAACTCCTTTGATATTGAAGTATAGGATTATTAAGGAGGCGTACATACCGCAAGTCCTAACCTTATCCTCCACAAAATCTCAGGTCTTAAACATGTGTAAATTTTAGGGAACCTTTCAGTACCACAAATATACATTTCAGGCCAAAACTGATATAATACATGACCCCGCAATCCACCCATTGGTAGTGGACTCCCCCCACTCGGCGCGAAGTCATAGGTCACAACGTCCAATGATCCTCAATAATAACCTTCACAGCTTGTATAAATCAACCAGACACCAACGTCCGTTGCACCCCTACATGATTCACTAGGTGATCTCTCAATACGTCCGCATCTTCAGTCGGAACCACACGTTGAGGCAATGTTTGAGCATCTCTGGCTCCCTCATAGTCCATATACGGCATTACAACCGTCGACGCACAACTGATACCGAGTGCGCAATGACATACACGAGGGGATACAAAGGAATATAAGATATATGTTTCAAGCTAAATCAATGTCGCACGATAAGGAGTCAAAGAAGTGAATATTTCCTAACAGTTCCATAGCCTCTCGAAGATAAGTACAGACGTCTCCGTACCGATCCGCAAGACTCTACTAAACCTGCTTGTGACTCATAACACCTATGAACCTAGTGCTCTGATACCAACTTGTCACGACCCCAAATTTCCTCTGTAGGATGTCGTGATGGCACCTAGTCTATAAGACTAGGTAAGCCTATCAATGCGGAATAATAATAAATATCTTAAATAAATAAACTACAATTCAAACAATTTCAACTCCCAAAACCCGGTAGAAATAAGTCACAAGCTTCTAAGAATTTATTCTCAATGTCTCTATATGTCAAGGTCTAAATAAAATATACGGAAGCAACATAAAATGATAGAAGGGGACTCCGGAGTCTGCGGATGCTGGCAGATACACCTCGAAGTCTCCGTGCGCAGGTAACTCACTGACGTCTAGGCTGGTAAAATATACCTGGATCTGCACAAAAAGATGTGCAGAAGCGTAGTATGAGTACACCACAGCGGTACCCAGTAAGTGTCAAGCCTAGCCTCGGTAGAGTAGTGACGAGGTCAGGTGAGGCCCTACTGGAATATAATAATGGCATGGTAAAATATTTATCAATGTAGTAAAATAAAATGACATTGGAAATGAATCAAATAGTATGTCACATTTAATGACATCAAATAATTATAAATAATATCTCGTGGAATCAAAACAAAATTTCCTTCAACTTTCTGAAAATCACAACAATTAATCGAAAGCAACTATGGCCATAAATCAATATCAACAAGGGCACTCCCGAGGTACCGCCTCGTAGTCCCAAATCATAAATAAATTCACAATATCTCATTTACTTATATCATTGCGGGAGCCTTCATAATTTATTTAAAGAAAACATTTTTTTCCCGAAATAGCATCCCGCGTTTTAGCCACCCTTATCACACCGCATGACTTCTAGTAGTTCCCTTACTAGCCACGCGTATCAAGCCACCCTTATCTCACTGCATGCATTTCAACACCCAGACCTTATACCACCTCATGCGTATCAATATCACAATATATCACAATTTGCACCTCAAGTGCTCAAATAATTTAACTTGCCAAAATAATTCAATAACAATATTTTTCCACAATAAAGAGCTCACGACTCATGCCAAAATAAATCATCAATAATAATTTTCCACAATAAAGAGCTCACGGCTCCCTCACAATGAGTATAAAAATATTCACGAGTAAATAATTTAGGAAAATAATATTTCAAAATCTTTACTACGTTGCTTCAATATCAAGTTTAAAAATGTCAAATACTTCATATTAATAATATTTAATTTAAAGAAAATCAACCTTCAAATAATGCACAGAATAAAAGAAACCAAGTTTTAACTAAACAGGTAAAACAATTAGTAAGAAAAGATCAAACAAATTTGAAGTATATATCTCAGATCTATGATGAAGAATATAACAAGATAAAATAATTTAATAAATGCGCAACAGTGATCTACACAATTTTAAAATGTAATCTTTCGCAATTTAGCCCGTGTACACACTCGTCACCTCGTGCACACCTCTTTCAACACATTTCAATAATCACATCAATATTAATCCTAGGGAAAATTTCCCCCACACAAGGTTAGACAAGTCACTTACCTCGACTTGCTCCAATTTAATCAAGCATTATGCTTTTTCCTCAATTTTCTGACTCCAATCGACTCGTATCTAGTCATAATTAATTCGATACAGTCAACAAAAATTATAGTAATCAATTTCATAAGACAATATTACATTTTCATTAAAATCCGAAATTAGCTCAAAATTTGCCCGTGGGGCCCACATCTCGGAATCCGGCGAAACTTATAAAATCCGACAACCCATTCAATTACGAGTCCACCCATATCAATTTTACCAAAATCCGATAACAACTCGACCTACAAATCTTAAATTTTCGTTTTTGAAAGATTTTTAAAAATATTGATTTTTCTTCCATAAATTCACGGATTCATGATGTAAATGAGTATGGAATCATGAAATATAATCAATATAGGATAAGGAACACCTACCCCAATATTTTTCCGTGAAAATCACCCAAAAATTGCCCAAGAACCGTGCTCCAAAAATCCAAAACGAAATGAATGAAATGACCATTTTTGGTCCTTAAGTTTCTGCCAATCCGTCACTAAAAGTCCATTTTTCGTCACTAAAAGTCCACCAGAAACAGCTCTACCAGTCTTACTTCAATTGATCATAACTTTATGTACAAATGTCCAAATGATAAATGGTTTAACTTTCTGGAAATTAAAATCCATCGACTACAACTTTCATGTTTTGCAATTATTCTGATTCCTTATGCATTGCGAGATATAAGCTCCCAAAGTCGGCTGCATGCATCAGAATTTCTGGCAAAATTTCTGGCAAAACTGCTCTACCAGCCTTCATTCAATCCATCATAACTTTCTGTACAAATATCCAAATAATGCATAGTTTAACTTTCTGTAACCTATTAACAAACTACTACAACTTTCATGTTTTGCACATTTTCTGATTCCTTATGATTTGCAAGATATAAGCTTCCAAAGTTGGCTCCACGCACGAAATTTCTGCAACAGAAATTTCTGCAATAGAAATTTCCAGCACTCTTTGTCCGAAATCCATTCCGTTTACCTTCCGAAATCCACCCGAGACCCTCGGGACCTTAACCAATTATTCCAACATGTCCCAAAATACCATAGAAACTTAGTCGAGGCTTCAAACTACATCAAACAACATCAAAACGACAAATCGCACCTCAAATTAAAATCTATGAACTTTAAACTTTCAAATTCTATATCTTGTGTCGAAACACATCAAATCAATTCTGAATGACTTCAAATTTTGCACACAAGTCATAAATGACATAACGGAGCTATGAAAATTTTCAGAATCGGATTTCGACCCCGATATCAAAAAGTCAACCCCTCGGTCAAACTTCCCAAAAATTCAGCTTTCGGCATTTCAAGCCTAATTCCACTACGGACTTCCAAATAAAATTCCGATCACGCTCCTAAGTCCAAAATCACCATACGGAGCTGTTGGAATCATCAAAATTCTATTCCGGGGTCGTTTGCACATAATTTGACATCCGGTCACTATTTGAACTTAAACTTTTAATTTTTCATCAAAATTTCATATATCGGGCTAGGGACCTCAGAATTTGATTTTGGGCATACGCCTAAGTCCCAAATCACGATACAGACCTACCAAAACTACCAAAATACTGATCCGAGTCTGTTTGCTCAAAATGTTGACCAAAGTCAACTCAGTTGAGTTTTAAAGCTCTAATTCACATTTTAATTCATTTTTACCTGAAAACTTTCCGAAAAATTTTACGGACTGTGCACGCAAGTCGGGGAATGATAAATAGTGCTTTTTGAGGTCTTAGAATACAAAATTAATTATTAAACCTAATTGTACATTTCAAGTAGGTAACTATATTAGGTAAATGTAATTAGTTATAAACTGAATATCTACATATCTTGTGATATTAACTATGTAAATATGTTAACTATTAATACCATATGTTAGTGTAAATAATTATAAGTATATTACATATAATTAATATACATGTGGTTTTATTAACTATTAGATATAAAACAATTATGATATACTTACATTTAACTCTAATTCACATAACAATACTATATTACTGTATAATGGTATAACTACTTATGTTACATATAGATATAATTATTAAGATATAGTATACTTATGATTAACATTATTCATCAAGTGCAACATTCATGCACTTGATGAACAGTGTATTTCAGCCATACTATAGAAATACCTCATACATGATTACTATAATATCAAGTGCTAAGGTATGAAAATTGTTATTATAATAATACCTTTGCTAATATTTCTATAGTAATAATTAACTAATAGGTGAAATATATTAATAGTATATAACAAATATGAAAGATCACTATTATAGCATAGTAACATATATGCGGTATATTAGTAAGTCATAGTATTATAATCACTATAATATTATACAATTACAAATATAGAGTAATTAAATGAATTGAATTTAATTATTTGGACTTATATATAGTATCCTATTATTTGTCATATTAATGATAACCAAATTGTCATATAATTGTATAAGTATATGACAATATATAGCCATATAATACCTATAATTATAGTGACATAAATTATGACCTTTACATAATGTATAAACTACATTACAATTATATGTGTTACCTGAATATAACAGGTAGATATACGATAATAATCATAACGTTAACTATTATTATAAGTATACACTTGAATAACATATTATAGTCAGACTATTTTTCATATTGTTAAACTTATACGAAGGGCACATAGGTTGACATATACTAGTAACAAGTGAATTAAGATATGGTTAGAATTATACCAATGTTATCATATATATAGATATATGACAATATTCATATACCAACTTGTTATTTTAACCAAATTAAATAAATAGGTCTATTATTAAGTTAATACATAACAAAGTATATCATATGGTCATAGTATAAATGACAACTATCTACATAATAATTTAGATAGTTATAATACTTAACTAATTATAGGTTATAAACTATCATAGAATATGATAAGGTTATAAGTACATATGTATATATTTCATCAATAAATACATAACATATTAATCAATATCCATAATATTAGATTAATTAGGGTATATTTACATAGGTATCATAAATTATCAATTATAATATAAATTGGTATATCATAGTATAACTTATGATATACTCTATATATGGTTATATAGAGTATTATATACTATGATTATTACTTATAATAGTTACTATATCATAATAATCATATGATTTCACTACGATAAGTTATGTGAAATATTAGTAATAGGTCACATTATATTATGATCATATATGTTATATAATGATATTGTGACACCGTAATTGGATATGTCAATTATGTATTATTAATTTTAACCACTAATTTAGTGTAATCACATACCATACAATCATATAATCATTATATAGTAATTATTATATAATAGAATTATGATCTATCAAATTATACTAATATATTTGTTACATATTAATGGTAACAAATATAACCTTTATACTATATGTTAAGGTATTATCTATTAGGTAAATATTATTAATATAGGTTAATGGTAATTATAATAGGATATCAGTAATATCCTATTATATCATTATATGTTATCATTGTATATCATATAATTGATATATTAAATAGTTAACTACATATTCATAATCATGAATTACTATATTATTGTAATATACATATTGATATAATACACCAGTTAATTCATACATTCTTATATTATACTCATTTATCATAACTACATAATATGATTACTATAATTATATATAGTATAGTGATTAACCCAATTTTATATAATTAGTACTATAACCCATGTTACCTAATTATGATTATAGTAATTCAAGATATAGCATTAACAATATGATATACATTAAATGTTAGATATATATGATATAATGTTTTACTAGGATATGGTAATAAGGTATATTATATCATTAGTTAATATGGATAATTAATTATAATACTATATCCACATATAGTTATAAATAATTATAACTATTACATATTGATAATAGTTAAGATTAAGTTATTGTCACGACCCGAATTTCCCACCTTCGGACCGTGATGGTGCCTAACATTTTACTTGCTAGGCAAGCCAAGGTTAAAATAATATTATCCATTTTAAAATAATTTTTAAATTTATTAATAATAAAGAAACAAATGCGGAAGTAAGGTCTGAAATATAGTGAATAATTCATAAAAATAACGGCGTCTAAATACTATCCCAGAATTGGTGTCACAAGTGCACGAGCTTCTAGAATAATAAAAATAAAGGTCTGAATAAAATAAAGCTGTCTGGAAATAAACACACAGCTAAGGTACAGTAGACGGGGACTTCAGAACTGCGAACGCCGTGCAGTTATACCTCAAGTCTCCTCTGAGTAGCTGAAATCCAAGCAAGTCTATGTTACACCGCTGGGACCAACTCCGAAATCTGCACAAGAAGTGCAGAGTGTAGTATCAGTACAACCGACCCCATGTACTGGTAAGTGCTGATCCTAACCTCGACGAAGTAGTGACGAGGCTAAGGCGGTTCACTTACATTAACCTGTACGCAATATTAGTAACAACATCAATAATAGAAATAAATCAGGTAACTCATTTATAATGGTTGAAGCCAACTCAGCAGTTATAACCAATTATCATTTCCATAAATTCTGTTGCAGCGTGCAACCCGCTCTCACAATATATTCACATTCAATTATGTTGCAGCGTGCAACCCGCTCTCCCAATATTTTTCTTTTAATCAAGTATGTCATATATTTATTTCAATCAAGTATATATATAGACTTTTAAATAAGTCTGTTGCGGCGTGCAATCCGATCCCCCAATATTGACTTTTCAATAAGTCTATTGCGGCGTGCAACCCGATCCTCCAATATTAACTTTTAAACAAGTCTGTTGCGGCGTGCAACCCGATCCTCCAATATTAACTTTTAAACAAGTCTGTTGCGGCGTGCAACCTGATCCTCCAATATGGACTTTTAAACAAGTCTGTTGCGGCGTGCAACCCGATCCTCCAATATGGACTTTTAAACAAGTCTGTTGCGGCGTGCAACCCGCTCCTCCAATATATTCATTTACCAATTCTTATAGAATAAATTGCCCCAATAAATGCAACAATTAATATAAAATTTTAAAATAACAAGCATTCAATAGTTATGATTTAATTATGAAACAAGCAATGACAATTAGCAATTTATTATGAAAATCGGGAAGAAAATAGACTGTTTAATATTTAATATGCTAAATGTCAAGTAGCAATTAATACACATAAATCAAATAGCGTGTAACAATTATTACAGGAATTCAAGAATTAATATTTGTCAAGGAATAGGAAAGAAATAATTATTATAACAATTAATTCGTGTCTTGGAATAATTTATGATTTTCAAATAATTATGCAAATAATTAATTTGACGACGTATAGACACTCGTCACCTCGCCTATACGTCGTTCACATGCATTTCACATAACAAATAATTTAAGGGTTCTATTCCCTCAAGTCAAGGTTAAACACGACACTTACCTCGCTATGCAAATTCCAATAAATTACTCGACCACAGCTTTTCCTTTTAAATTTGTCTCCAAAAGCTTCAAATCTATTCACAAATAATTCGATATACTCAATACAAATCGTAGGAATTAATTCCATATGAATTTATTAATTTTCCGGATAAAAATCCGAAATTCACTTTAAAAATTGAAAGTGGGGCCCACATCTCAAATCTTGTAAAAACTTACGAAATCCAAACACCTATTCCGAGACGAGTCCAACCATACAAATATTATCGGATTGACCTTCGAATCTTCGTTTTATATTTTTGGAAGGTTTTGTAAAAATCTGATTTTTCTTCCATAAATTCATGGATTCATGATGTAAATGAGTATGGAATCATAAAATATAATCAATATAGGATAAGGAACACTTACCCCAATTTTTTCCCGTGAAAATCGCCCAAAAATCGCATAAATCGATCTCCCCAAACTCAAAAATGAGTAAAATGGCTAAACTCCCCGTTTTATGGGGTTTCTGGCGTTTTCGAGCGCCACAGGTAGCGTGGGGCGCTGCCTGTGGCGCACTTTCCAGTACACCAATAATTCCCAGCACCAGGGCTAGCGCCCCACGCTACCCTGGGCGCTGGCGGCTACGAAAAATCCTCCCCGACACGAAAATGGGCATAACTCTCTCATACAATGTCCGAATTCGATGATTCTTTTTGCTATGGCTCCAAAATTTCAATACGAATCTAATGCTTCATAAAAACTGAATTTGGAATTCCTTTGCTTAATGGTATACCACTTATTCTTGAAGAAACGACGTCGAACGTTCTTGAAATGCCAAAATTAAATTTCGTTGACCACCCGAAATCTACCCGAGACCCTCGGGATCTCAACCAAATATACCAACAAGTCCTAAAACATTATACGGACTTACTCGGGGTCTCATATCACGTCAAACGATGCTGAAATTACAATTCACACCTCGATTCGGACTTTTGAGTTTTAAAACTTTTCAATTTACAAATCTTGTGCCAAAACATGTTAAATGAATCCGGAATGACTTTAAATTTGGCACACGAGTCATACATGACATAACGGAGCTATTCTAATTTCCAGAATCGGATTCCGACCCCGATATCAAAAAGTCAACCTCGTGGTCAAACTTGGAAATCTTTAGCCTTTAAATTACTAGTTTCCGTTAAATGGTCATAACTTGAGATAGGAACATCCAAATTAAATTTTGGGCATACGCCCAAGTCCCAAATCACGATACGGAGCTTCTGGAGCTGTCAAAACACTGATCTGAGTCCATTTGCTCAAAATGTTGACCAAAGTCAACTCAGTTGAGTTTTAAGGCTCTATTTCACATTTTAATCCATTTTTCACATAAAAACTTTCAGGAAAATTTTACGAACTGCACACGCAAGTCGAGGAATGATAAACGGTGCTTTTCGAAGTCTACTAACATGGAATTACTTATTAAATTTAAAGATGACATTTTGGGTCATCACATTCTCCACCTCTAAAATAAACGTTCGTCCTCGAACGGAGTTAGAAAATGTACCTGAGTTGGAGAAAAGGTGTTGATATTTACTCAGCATGTCCGACTCGGACTCCCAGGTAGATGCCTCTACCAGATGACCTCTCCATTACGCTTGAACTGAAGGATAACTCTTAAACCTCAACTACCGGACCTGCCGGGCTAGAATAGCCATCGGCTCTTCCTCGTAAGTCAAATCTTTGTCCAATTGGACTGAGCTGAAATCTAGCACATGGGACGGATCACCATGATATTTCCGGAGTATAGACACATGGAACACCGGATGAACCGCTGATAAACTAGGTGGTAATGCAAGCCTGTAGGCTACTTCACCCACCCTTTCAAGAATTTTAAAGGGTCCGATATACCTAGGGCTCAACTTGCCCTTCTTTCCGAACCTCATTACACCTTTCATAGGTGAAACCCGAAGCAATATTCGTTCTCCAACCATGAATGCAATATCACGAACTTTACGATCGGCATAACTCTTTTTCCTAGACTGAGCTGTGCGAAGTCGATCCTGAATAATCTTGACCTTATCCAAGGCATCCTGTACCAAATCGGTACCCAACAACCGAGCCTCTCCCGGTTCAAACCAACCAACTGGCGATCGGCATCGCCTTCCGTATAATGCCTCATATGGAGCCATCTGAATGCTCGATTGGTAGCTGTTATTATAAGCAAACTCCGCAAGTGGCAAGAAATGATCCCAAGAACCTCCAAAGTCTATAACACAAGCGCGAAGCATATCTTCCAATATCTGAATAATGCGCTCTGACTGTTCGTCTGTCTGTGGATGAAATGTTGTACTCAACTCCACCCGCGTGCCTAACTCACGCTGTACAGCCCTCCAAAAATGTGAGGTAAACTGCGTACCTCGATCTGAAATAATAGACACGGGCACACCGTGAAGGCGGACAATCTCACCAATGTAAATTTCAGCTAACCTCTCTAAAGAATAGGTAACTGCCACTGGAATGAAATGGGCTGACTTGGTCAACCTGTCCACAATGACCTAAACTGCGTCAAATTTTCTCTGAGTCCGTGGGAGCCCAACAACAAAATCCATTGTTATACGCTCCCACTTCCACTCAGGAATTTCTAACTTCTGAAAAAAACCACCAGGTCTTTGATGCTCGTACTTAACTTGCTCACAATTCAGACACCGAGTTACATGTGCAACTATATCCTTGTTCATTCTCCTCCACCAATAATGTTGCCCCAAATCTTGATACATTTTTGCGGCACTTGGATGAATAGAATACCTGGAACTGTGTGCCTCTTCAAGAATTAATTCACGAAGCCCATCCACATTAGGCACACAAATACGGCCCTGCATTCGCAGAATTCCATCTTTCCCCACAGCAACCCGTTTGGCATCACTGTGCCACACCGTGTCCTTAAGGACAAGTAAGTGAGGATCATCATACTGCCTCTCTCTGATGCGCTCATATAAAGAAGACCGAGCGACTGTACAAGCTAGAATCCGACTGGGTTCTGAAACATCTAACCTTATGAACTGATTAGCCAAAGTTTGAACATTTGCAGCTAATGGCCTCTCACCAACCGGAATATACGCAAGACTGCCCATACTCACAGCCTTTCTACTCAAAGCATCGGCCACCACATTGGCCTTTCCGGGGTGATACAAAATGGTGATATCATAGTCTTTCAACAACTCCATCCATCTTCTTTGCCTCAAATTAAGATCCTTTTGTTTGAACGGGTACTGAAGGCTGAGATGATCAGTAAATACCTCACACGAGACACCGTAGAGGTAATGCCTCCAAATTTTCAGCGCATGAACAATGGCTGCCAATTCTAAGTCATGAACAAGATAATTCTTCTCGTGAACTTTCAACTGCCGCGACGCATATGCAATTACCTTGCCATCTTGCATTAATACTGCACCAAGCCCAATGTGAGATGCGTCACAATATACCGTATACGATCCTGAACCAGTGGGTAATACCAATACTGGCGCCGTAGTCAAGGCGGTCTTGAGCTTCTAAAAGCTCAACTCACACTCGTCTGACCATCTGAATGGAACACCCTTCTGGGTTAGTTTGGTCAAGATGCTTGCTATAGATGAAAACCCTTCCACGAACAGACGATAATAACCTGCCAAACCTAGGAAACTCCGGATCTCTGTAACCGAAGCAGGTCTAGGCCAATTATGAATAGCCTCAATCTTCTTAGGATCTACATTTATGCCTTCTGCCGATACAACATGTCCCAAAAAGGCAACTGAGTCTAACCAAAACTCACATTTTGAAAATTTGGCATATAACTGATTATTCTTCAAGGTGTGAAGCACACTTCAAAGATGCCGCTCATGCTCCTCTCGACTGCTGGAGTAAATGAAGATATCATCAATGAATACAACCACAAAAGAATCCAAATAAGGCTTGAACACCCGATTCATCAAATCCATAAATGCTGCTGGAGCATTTGTCAACCCAAATGACATCACTAGGAACTCGTAATGCCCATACCGAGTCTGAAAAGCTGTCTTAGGGACATCAGATGCTCTAATCTTCAACTGATGGTAACCAGATCTCAAATCAATTTTCGAAAATACCTTGTCACCCTGAAGCTGATCAAATAAGTCATCAATTCTTGGCAGCGGATATTTGTTTTTGATAGTGGCCTTGTTCAACTGTCGATAATCTATACACATCCGCATCGAGCCATCTTTTTTCTTTACAAATAATACTGGTGCACCCCAGGGCAAGACACTAGGTCTAATGAATCCCTGATCAAGCAAGGCTTGTAACTGCTCTTTCAATTCTTTCAACTCTGGCGGGGCCATACGGTATGGTGGAATAGAAAAGGGCTGAGTGCCCGGAGCCAAATCAATACAGAAGTCAATATCTCTGTCGGGTGGCATCCCTGGCAGATCTGCAGGAAATACTTCCGAAAATTCACGAACAACTGGTACTGAGTCCATAGAAGGACATCCGCATTGGGATCGCGAATATAAGCCAAATAGGCTAGACACCCTTTCTCTACCATACGCCGAGCTTTCATATAAGAAATAACCCTGCTGGTAGAATGGCCAGGAGTTCCTTTCCACTCTAATCGAGGTAACCCCGGCATAGTTAGGGTCACTATCTTGGCATGATAGTCCAATATAGCATGATAAGGAGACAGCCAATCCATACCCAAGATGACATCAAAATCTACCATATCAAGAAGTAGAAGATCCACACTAGTTTCAAGATTACCAATAGTAACCACACACGAACGGTAGACATGATTTACTACCACAGAGTCTCCCACCGGTGTAGATACACACACAGAAGCACTCAGAGAATCACAAGGCACAACCAAATATGAAGCAAAATAGGAGGACACATAGGAATAAGTAGATCCTGGATCAAATAAAACTGAAGCATCTCTATGGCAAACTGGAATAATACCTATGATCACAGCATCAGATGACTCGGCCTCAGGCCTAGCTGGAAAAGCATAAAATCGGGGTTGGGCCCCACCACTCTGAACTGCATCTCTGGGACGGCCTCTAACTGGCTGGCCTCCACCTCTAATGGTCTGACCTCCACCTCTAATGGTCTGACCTCCACCTCTAGTGGTATGACCTCCACCTCTAACTTTCTCTAGCTGGCTGAGCATGCGGTGAAGCAACCGGTGCCGGTATGATGGCACGAGAATCTTGCCGAGATCTATTACTCGCCAATCTAGGGCAATACCTCCTGATGTGACCAATGTTCCCACACTCATAACACCTATCCTGATGTCGTGGCTGCTGAAGCTGAAGCTGACCCAGATGGGGCGGATAACCACTGTAGTAACTTTGGAGTGGTGGTGCACTGATAGGAGCTGAATGTGCACTGAATACTGGCTGCCTAGAGTAAGGCATAATAGGACCGTTACTCCCTGAAGCACCGGGAGATACATTGAGTGCTGAATGAAACGGTCTGGTAGGATGACCCATACCAAAATTACCCCTGCCTCCAGACAAGGCACCACTGTAACCACCGAACTGACGAGGCCTCTTATCGGACCTCTGCCCGCTTTCCTGTGTAAGGACCATCTCGATCCTCCTTGCGACATTAGCAGCCGCCTGAAAAGAAATCTCACTTCCGGTCTCCTTGGCCATCTGACGTTTGATAGGGTGAGGAGGTGCTGCAAAACATGGGTATAGTTGAGACCAATGGAGTTGATTTTGCCGTATTCCAGATGACAGGTTCCGCCAAGAGGTGGTGGAGAGATTATACATTGACCCGACCAGTCGGATCACCTATACTTACCTGGGAGCAGTTCTCTCAGCTATTTCTGGAGAAGTTCCTCCCTATCACACTGAGAGAGGAATTTCGCAAGCAATTTGAGCGTCTATAGCAGGGCAGTATGACTGTTACTTAATATGAGTCCCATTTTGTGGATTTGGCCCGTCATGCTCTCCTTTTACTACCTACGGAGGGAGAGAGAGTGAGGAGTTTCATTGAGGGACTCACTCACCCTATCAGACTTCAAAAGGTGTACCACTGAAGTGAACTGAAAAGAGCTTAGTAAACTTATCCAGTCTCAATAAGGCCTCAAAAGACATGGCGGGCCTATCACCGGTCTGTGCCACAATAACTGGCTGAACTACCCTAACTGGCGGGGCTGGTGGAGCCTGATTCTGGGGAGCCATCTGCTCCGGGGCGGGAGTAGTGGGAGTTTGTGCTCCTCCCCCAGCCTGTGAGACGGCTGGTGCCACTAGAAATGTACCATTCTGAGCCACACCCTCCATAAGACTCACCAATCGGACTAGAGCGTCCTGAAGCACTGGAGTGGCTATGAATCCTTCCGGGACCTGAACTGGTTCAATTGGTACATTCTGAACTGGGACCTCCTCCTGAAGGTCTACCTGAGGTTCTTTAACAGGTGCAGTTGCTCGAGCTCTGGACTGAGCTCTACCTCGGCCTCTGCCTCGGCCTCTAGCACGACCTCGACCTCTACCCCTGGTCATAGTTGCCACCGGGGGTTCTGGTCCCTGTCCATCGGTAGAGGTATTACGCGTTCTCACCATCTGCGAGTGAATAAGAGTAGAATGGTTCAATCATTGATGATAGAATAAAATCGCACGACAGAATAAGAAAGAAGTAATATTGTTCCTAAATTTCATAGCCTCTGAGAGATAAGTACAGACATCTCCGTACCGATCCTTCAGACTCTACTAAGCTTGCTCGTGGCTCGTGAGACCTATGTAACCTAGTGCTCTGATACCAACTGTCACGACCCGAATTTCCCACCTTCGGACCGTGATGGCGCCTAACATTTCACTTGCTAGGCAAGCCAACATTAAAATAATATTATCTATTTTAAAACAATTTTTAAATTTATTAATAATAAAGAAACAAATGCGGAAGTAAGGTCTGAAATATAGTGAATAATCCAAAAAATAACGGCATCTAAATACCATCCCAGAATTGGTGTCACAAGTACACGAGCTTCTAGAATAATAAAAATAAAGGTTTGAATAAAATAAAGTTGTCTGGAAATAAACACACAGCTAAGGTACAGTAGACGGGGACTTCAGAACTGCGAACATCGTGCAGTTATACCTCAAGTCTCCTCTGAGAAGCTGAAATCCGAGCAAGTCTATGGTACGCCGCTGGGACCAACTCCGAAATCTGCACAAGAAGTGCAGAGTGTAGTATCAGTACAACCGACCCCATATACTGGTAATAGTTGAGCCTAACCTCGATGAAGTAGTAACGAGGCCAAGGCGGTTCACTTACATTAACCTGTACGCAATATTAGTAACAACATCAATAATAGAAATAAATCAGGTAACTTATTTATAATGGTTGAAGCCAACTCAGCAGTTATAACCAATTATCATTTTCATAAATTCTGTTGCAGCGTGCAAACCGCTCTCACAATATATTCACATTCAACTATGTTGCAGCGTGCAACCCGCTCTCCCAATATTTTTCTTTTAATCAAGTATGTCATATATTTATTTCAATCAAGTATATATATAGACTTTTAAAAAAGTCTGTTGCGGCGTGCAATCCGATCCCCCAATATTGACTTTTCAATAAGTCTATTGCGGCGTGCAACCCGATCCTCCAATATTAACTTTTTAACAAGTTTGTTGCGGCGTGCAACCCGATCCTCCAATATTAACTTTTAAACAAGTCTATTGCGGCGTGCAACTCGATCCTCCAATATGGACTTTTAAACAAGTCTGTTGCGGCGTGCAACCCAATCCTCCAATATGGACTTTTAAACAAGTATGTTGCGGCGTGCAACCCGATCCTCCAATATGAACTTTTAAACAAGTCTGTTACGGCGTGCAACCTGATCCTCCAATATGGACTTTTAAACAAGTCTGTTGCGGCGTGCAACCCGATCCTCCAATATATTCATTTACCAATTCTTATGGAATAAATTACCCCAATAAATGCAACAATTAATATAAAATTTTAAAACAACAAGCATTCAATAGTTATGATTTAATTATGAAACAAGCAATGACAATTAGCAATTTATTATGAAAATCGGGGAGAAAATAGACAGTTTAATATTTAATATGCTAAATGTCAAGTAGCAATTAATACACATAAATCAAATAGCATGTAACAATTATTGCAGGAATTCGAGAATTAATATTTGTCAAGGAATATGAAAGAAATAATTATTATAACAATTAATTCGTATCTTGGAACAATTTATGATTTTCAAATAATTATGCAAATAATTAATTTGACGACGTATAGACACTCGTCACCTCGCCTATACGTCGTTCACATGCATTTCACATAACAAATAATTTAAGAGTTCTATTCCCTCAAGTCAAGGTTAAACACGACACTTACCTCGCTATGCAAATTCCAATAAATTACTCGACCACAGCTTTTCCTTTTAAATTTGTCTCCAAAAGCTTCAAATCTATTCACAAATAATTCGATATACTCAATACAAATCGTAGGAATTAATTCCATATGAATTTACTAATTTTTCGGATAAAAATCCGAAATTCACTTTAAAAATTGATAGTGGGGCCCACATCTCAAATCTCGAAAAAACTTACGAAATCCAAACACCCATTCCGATACGAGTCCAACCATACAAAAATTATCAAATTCCGACATCGGATTGACCTTCGAATCTTCGTTTTATATTTTTGGAAGGTTTTGTAAAAATCTGATTTTTCTTCCATAAATTCATGGATTCATGATGTAAATGAGTATGGAATCATGAAATATAATCAATATAGGATAAGGAACACTTACCCCAATTTTTTCCCGTGAAAATCGCCTAAATCGAGCTCCCCAAACTCAAAAATGAGTAAAATGGCTAAACTCCCCGATTGATAATACTGACCTATATGATGATACATTAATACTAAAGTTTATAATTAGTACATCACAATTAGTATTTATATTGTATTAACCATATAGTATAATTGAATAATCTGTATGACCAAATTATTGTATATACCGATTAATATAAGTAACCAGATGTAGTCAATAAATACATTAATTAGTAAAGTATATACATTATTAATGTTGTATTATACTCGTGTATAATACAATTAGGTTAAATAATTGTATAACAATACCTATAATTGGTAATATATAATTTGATAACACTATATCTCGTATAACCACATACATATTTTTATACTTGAGATGTATATATGATAATAACACATAATTGTAATATATTTCGGAATAATACTATTATCGATTATAGTATATACCAATTAATGCTATCTATTACTAGATAGTATACATAATGTATACTAAATTGGATTAATATATGTAAGTCAATATATGAAAGATAACTATAGGTTCCACATAAACCTATAGTTAAGAGCATGTATGATGTGATCAGTATATGTATGATACCTATATAGACTATCTTAATATTAACTTAATATATACTATTATTATGCATTAATTATACAATATGATTGGGTATAATTGTATAATTTATGAATTTAGTATATCAATAATAGTAACCTATGTATAGTTTATATAGGTATCATACATATACTGGTGGTTATAAGTATCTATTTAATTGTATAATGGCTTTTCATAAATATTACCAATTAGGTTATTGGTTATATAATTAAATATTTAATTATATAATTGTTATCAGTAATCTAATAATTATAGGTAATATTACTTAACCATATATCATATTCGATTATATAATAGTCATATCGGAGTGAATACATAATTAACCCCCTCTAATGATAGCATATTATTTAATATTGGACACATAATATACCATGTACGATAAATGATATGTGAGGTATACTAGTATAAATAGTGAAAAATAATTGGGTAAACATATAAATGACTATTAGATTGGTATCCACATGGTAACTTAAAATTTGGTATCGTAAGCATCACATGGGGAAATATATGTTGGGTATAGGTATGAAATAGGTTATTATCATTAATGATTTTTTATGCTATTATATCATATATGCATTAATTACCTAATGCATATTATCAATCTATAGTAATTAACCATATCACTTGTTACTATTATATGTATACATTAAATCAGAAAATAGACTAAATTATAATATGTATACTTAAATTAATAGGGTATCAACACTATAGATTTATGACATAAATTATAATTAGTGTTAGGTTATATGCTGATAAAAGGTATTATGGATAAATTAATGTTAGGTAACCTATAGTTACTAAATCACATGGAATTATATGAATACGATATCATATATTGTCATAAATGGTATACTATATTATACTATTCTATATTATAAATGGTATACTATATTATATATTATACTATTATACTATATTGTCATAAATGACCATATACTATTATGTATAATAATAAGTTAATATTATCATAATTACATAATATGATTACGTAACCTAATTGTTCATATTAATATAGTGATATAATATTTTATATATACTATATATGATATATCATGTAATAGTTTTATATTGATAATTATTAATAACTATGTTATTAATCTATGATAACTAATAACTATATATTGATTATATCTTTATAAATATATTATGTATTTATAAATTACATAATATAAAATAGGTACAATAATATAATTAAGCATTATAATTGGGTTACATAATATATCCATATATTATACTATAGGTAAATATGTGTAATATCATATTTAATAATATTAACATATCATATTGATAACCTATATAGTTTATCATAATATGTATATAACCATAGGTAATTATCTTAGATAAGAATGAATATATACGACATGGTAACCTTAATTACTATATTGGTATATGGTATCATGTATATATAACTAATTGATAGTTTATACGTACATAATAATAGGTATACCTCAAGTTATAGATATATATGTTACTATATGACCAATACCACTGATTATTAGTAAGAATTTATAAATACTTAACATAGTTATATATCACACTAACCAGATCATACGAGTATTCATTATTTGACCAATTGTACTATATTTAACATAGTTATATATAATAACATATTATCATAGTTATTATAACGTATATCTATAATGTAATGGTAATTAACCTATAATAATATTATTTATCATATAATATTAATATATATTATACTATGGCATAATCGTAATGTCTATATCTAGTTAAAATTACATTTTAACTATGTAATTATTAACAATTACATATACTAGTTTGTAATATATCTGACCTATTAATTATATAGTATTATATACTATAATGTACTAATAGTACAATAATTTAATAGTAAATATTATTATAATTTCCATATAACCCAAGATATTATATACAGTTATTAATGTTATAGGTTACATTAATAACTATATAGTAAATATATAATCTATTAAATAGTATGAACTATTTAATACAATATTTTCATTAAATATTATTATATGTATAGTATGTTAATTATTTTATATAACATACTATATGATATACTATAACCTTAATACTATATGATATAATTTATAACTTATCTAACCTATAATACAATATCTATATTTACTATATAGTTATTTATCATGTTTATAATCATATTTATTATGTTATATAAAATAATTAACATACTATACATATAATAATGGATACATACTTAATTGTAATTAATTAAGTATTGATAATAAAAATAATTAAAAGTATTGTGATATTTATAATCATACTAATATCACATATAAGACTTTCATTAATATATGATAATATATTGTATAATATATAACATGATATGTTATTATATATAATTGATAGCATAATATGTAATAATAACAGGTAACCAATTATATAATGAGATAATATAGATAATTATCATAATACTACTATCATATCATGTAATATCTTAGTTATTATGCTATTATAATACGTATATTATTATATATTCTCAAGCATTATAAATAGATTAACCATTATTAATTAATACTCATTTCATATAATAACTTAACAATTGATAACTATAGGTAATGTTATCAGATATAATTATTGTTATTAATACTATGATTGATAACTTCTGAACAACTATTAGTAATATGAAAATTACATATCTAATTTGTAGTAAATATGAGATAATTATTATGGTCAATATATACACTATGAAAATATTATAATAATAGTTATATCTATATATGTACCGATATATATTAATAATAGACTATGAATTATTAGGTAATTAATAAGATATCATAGTGAATTATAATATAATATTTAATAGATTAATTAAATTGGGTATTATAACCCATAATATCTATTTTAACTAATATAACTAATATACCTATACTTATATTAATATATCAATATACCATAGTTTATATTAATATGTAATACTATACCGTATATACAACTATAATATGTAATTGATATGTATATCATACTAATATCAATAATGCTATTAATCATAATTATAGCATTATATGAATCATTTAGGTATCTAACATAATCATACTATATTATGATTAATATAAGTTCTACATTATGATATCAATACATCATATAGGTACATAATTATATATTAGTGTAGATTTTGGATATTTACCATTATGTATTACCATATTAACAATATACTATTTATACTATTTATTATAACCATACCACTATTATAACTATATGTTTATACATATTAATAAATATATCTATATATTCCGGTAATATACATCTCTATAATATTTAATTAACAATAGGTTAACCCAAGTTATATTAACTATATATATAGTTATTATAGATAATTAACACATATATAGTAATTAGAATATGTATGTTATCATAATTAAGATAATAAACTGAATTATGTATATATTAAGTACACTTATGGAAGTACATATATTGTTAATTATGAATTACATAATTATAAGTAATATTTAACATAATATAAGTTAACATAACTAATAATATTCACCTATTTATCCATGGTTATGGTATAATATTGATAATTACCTATATAACATTAAATAATCACTAATTATATTATATCATACTATACTTTATATCATATACTTATGTTCTTACCTATATCATTATGATTGGCATATACTATAATATAATATTTAACTTACATTATGTGATTATTATCTAGTAATTGTATATATTTAAATTATCTATTAAACATAATATTTAAGATAGTTATTACTTATCATAAGAACTGTATACCATAAGATGATAATATTAACCTATATTACATATTAATTTAACTATATATCTTAATATATTATATAATTTATATAATAGGTAATATTTATAAATACCTGTATTGATAATTAATGTTAATATGCATATAGTTATTATCGTAAGTATCACATACCCAAAATCTATGTAGTATCAATTATGTATGGATATTATACATTATATATTATACATATATAAATTAACAAGTTTATGAATTATATAACCTATAATATGCATTCTATAATATTATCATAGTTAATTGTATTTATAGTAATGATACTATACTATACTATCATTGTATTTAATAGTTAATAGTATGATTAACTATTAATTATATTATTAATATAATGAATAATAAGATAACATATTATTCATATAACCATATTATATTGGTACTTATATCGATCATATTATATATAGTATATATGAAAATTGATATAATTTAATCGAAACTTGATATAATTTAATCGTATTCTAAATACAATAGTATATTATTACTATCCAGGAGTATAATGTGGTATATATTATAATAGTTTCATATTATAATATATATGGTGTTGTATTATGACTTAAGTATGTATACAATATAAATACAATATGGTTACCATATACTCATTTATTGGTATAATGAATAACATAAATATAATTGTCTAATATATAATGCTTATTGTAAATATCATACACTTATATATCCATAATAAGTATACACTATTACCAGTAATAGTATATAATAAATGTTATCAATAGATATACCTATTATGTTAAGTAATTATGTAATAATACCGGTAATTATACTATTTTATACTATAATAATTATAAGGTAATTATAATAATACTTAATAGTATATAAGTATGAAATACTATTGACTATATATACCTATCTTGTATGAATATACCATCATATATTAAGTGAATGTACGGATAATTTAATTGTAGAATTAGAGCTCTTAAAACCTATAATAGCATAGGTCTATGAAATGTTGTAATATACCATACATTAATCCTCTTAGTCTATCACTACTAAGATAACAGAGATAAATATAACTCATAGTTAATTACCATATTATCTATCACAATATTTGTAATAACTCTAATATGATTATAGTATGAGGTATATATTCGTTAATATGTAAACCTCTCAATAGATATAATTATTATGGTTAAGTAATATACTATAGTGTAATAAGGTATCTATAATGATATTAATATAATTATTTAATGTAATCAACTAAGGTTAATATCTATATAATATATACTATAATGATATATATTTAATACTATAATTGAAATATATAGTATTATATTAACCTATAATTAACCTTCACCATTGGGTTATATGAGTTGATCATACTATGATAACTAAAATATCATAGATGATATTATTGTCTATAATTAGTAATTTATACATAGATAGTAATAACTCTAATATATTCATATAGGTATGATATTAGTAATGTAATACCTAATATGTAATACCTTATACATTGATAATATCTTATATATTATGATATGGTTACCATATACTCATTTATGATAAACATATTATAGTATACTAATTATCATAATTATTATGTTAATATGATATCATAATACTATATAGTTAATATATACTCACTATAGATTAATATATTACATATCATTATAAGTATATTATAATCATAAGAATATTTAATATATATTGTAATACATTTGTGATATTTTAAGTATATTTAGTGGTTATCATTGATATGATATTTATATACCAAATGTATAACTATTAGATATAGTTAACTATAGTATGGTGAATATATCAAATTAACCAAGTTATATAATTTACCCCAAAAGTTTAACAATATGAAAGATCCTTCAAACATTCATACTCGAGACTGTACGTTACATTAAAACGAAAATCAAGCACCCAGTGGCCATTCCTTTACATTTCAAGGGAACACTTCTCGTCATATTCAAATCGTCTTAATATAATATCACTATATACTCAATTAGTATATAGTAATTATACGTAGATTATGGTATACGTATATAGAGTATGATATGCATGATATGATACTAATACATGATAATAAACTGAGGATATATTAATATATTACCGATAATTACAATAATATAGGTTAATGTTATTATCTGAAATTATATTATAACTATATTATGTCATATATTATGACAATGTATAAATGTTATACATATGTAAATATTTATATAAATTACATAATATATAAATATAACTATATGTAAATAGATATATAGTCTATATTATAAACTATGATATATAATATGTAATATTTAGTATAATAGATGTGGTAACTAAATATACTATTATAATAGATGGATAATAATTTGGTTTATATATGAATAGTACGGTTAATATCTATACATACTTATAGTCTATAATTGAATTAGCATATTAGTTATATACTTAACTATATCTATAAATGATACTATCAATTTACACCATTATTACTTATAAATTAATAGTTTCATAATATACGTGAAACTAAGATAATAGTATAATCATAATATCACTAGCATTATTATAATTAACCTATATCTAATTTATAAAATACCATTTAATATTTGATATACAATTGAAATTAGTGATCATATTAGTTATAACAATATTGATAATTAACATACCTTTAGTTACACCATTCTATGCCTAAGGTTATCATTATTATAATTAATTATTATGACCAATCACATAATCTATTATAAATTATACCAATATTAGTATATTTACATTTATGATACATAATTAATTACCGTATATAGTCCTATATCAAATCGTCTTAATATAATATCACTATATACTCAATTAGTATATAGTAATTATATGTAGATTATGGTATACGTATATATACGTATATAGAGTATGATATGATACTAATACATGATAATAAACTGAGGATACAATAATATATTACCTAATTATATTAAAATATGTTATACACTCGGTATACATATATATGATACTAAACCTAGTATAATCATTTAAATATCTACCTTATATGAACATTATATTACGTATACAAATAATGTACATTGTGGATATTAAAATATCTATAGTTATTTAATAGTATATCATAACCTTATACAATTACTATAGTTATAAGTCTAATAGTGGTATGATATAAGTCAGTTAATATTATACATTACATATAACTAATTGATAAACTAACGGGTATTTACCAAATATAGTATATGATTTAAATTATAGGTTATATGATAGGTACTATACGTAGATATACACAGTTAGTATACTATTGTGTATACTATTTAATGCTGAATTATAACCAACTACTCCTTATAGTAATAATATATTATGTATACTATTTAATGCTAAATTATAACCAACTACTCCTTATAACTATTGTATTATGTACCTATATATAGTACATCTACTATATATAGTATAAGTTCCATGTGATATTCGTATACATAACCTATATTTATTGATAATATTTATAATATTTACCATAACTATCTTATTACTAAATTAGTGCATATAATATTAGATATCTATATATTAGTAACAAGAGTATATAAGTTATGTTACACTGATACGATTAATTAAGAATATAGTTAAAATATTCTATGACACATATAATTTACATATCATATATTATACGTAAGTTAAACTATGATAATAAATATACTTATATGACATATTTATTACAATCGGTATATTACGGTTATGTAATATTTATTATGTAATTAACTACATAATTAAGGTAGATATTACATATTGTACAGATATTAACCCCATATAGCCAATACCTAGTATAATATTATTAGTTAATTAGTGAAATTTATACACTAATTATATCATAATATGATGTATTGGGATAGGATAATATATATAACTATTTAATATTAGTTGGTAAATTATACTAACTATTCAATTTCATTTAATACAGTTTATAAATTACTAATGTATTATATAATAGGTAATCATATATATACTCGTAGGAACGATGGTATAATATCATCATATAGTTTTATCTAGTAATGTTATCTAGTAATCTTATTATAGCTATATAATATTATTACATAATTATAATGTTACTGGTATCTATTGGTTAACCATATAGTATTCCATATTACTCGTGCTATAGTAATATGGTTAATGTACCCAAGTTATTGGTTATCTATCATACTATGTATAATTTTATACCCAATAATTATAGGCTAATTATAATTATATATGTATAACCTATAGTGTATATGAAATTGGTTATACCATTAACTAATTTGTAAACAAATGGTTATGATTTCAAATATACATTAACATATCCTTAGGTTACAATTATATAATTATATTTGAGGATACGTATGTGTATATTGTTCATCATATTTCGTAATATATTATTTCCGATATTATAAATACAATACGATGGGTTAATCACATTCCGTTATTATATTGATAATTCTATAATAATGATACTATAATCATCCTAATAAATAGCATATAAACCATATTAATTAATTATAGTATGACTATATGTATATCATAATATAAAATATGGATAACTATGAAATATAATATCATCATAATATAAGGTATAAGTAGATTAGGATAATTATTTGGTCATATGTAATTAATTATACTAATTGTATACTCATTTACCATATTTCTATTCAAAAATATGGTTTATGATAACCATATAAATAGTATATAAATAAGTGACTATATGAATTATATTACCACATAATAAATGGTAAGATATGCTAATAGGATTTATTATTCTATCACTATATTAAGTTCATAATATAGGACTTATGCTATAGTTTATCATAAGGATATATAGGATATATTGATAGATATATATTTATTAATATACTATGTATAATATAGCATAATATGGTTCATATATTATAGGTATATACTATAATATAGATCCCAATGTAATTAGTTAATAACAATTGTATGCAATGATATTGTGTATATAAGATATACCATATGATTATGATACCATATAAGATAATCATTATAATAAATATGCTGGAGATATCAATCACCTATATTATATTTACATAGGTATCATAACCAAGTATTAATGTATATGTATAATATTTGGGTGAATTCACATAATATAATTGTGAATAGAAGTTATTATGATAATATAAACATAATTATCCATATTAAATGTATGCACTAACGGATACATAATATGATATAATATTATTCATTAACGTAATTTGTTATTTAATATATCCAATATAGTATGGATAATATATCATAATTACTAACTTATTTAAATCATTAATAAGTTAATAACCAATGTATACTTATATGTTAGTATACTATATAAAATAATCACCCAAGATAATATAGGTAAATACGTAATCATAGGTGTATAGGTAATGAATCCATAATAGTAATAGGGACAAGTCAGATATTGTTGATAATACACTAACATATAATGTACCTAATTGTACATTTCAAGTAGGTAACTATATTAGGTAAATGTAATTAGTTATAAACTGAATATCTACATATCTTGTGATATTAACTATGTAAATATGTTAACTATTAATACCATATGTTAGTGTAAATAATTATAAGTATATTACATATAATTAATATACATGTGGTTTTATTAACTATTAGATATAAAACAATTATGATATACTTACATATAACTCTAATTCACATAACAATACTATATTACTGTATAATGGTATAAATACTTATGTTACATATAGATATAATTATTAAGATATAGTATACTTATGATTAACATTATTCATCAAGTGCAACATTCATGCACTTGATGAACAGTGTATTTCAGCCATACTATAGAAATACCTCATACATGATTACTATAATATCAAGTGCTAAGGTATGAAAATTGTTATTATAATAATACCTTTGCTAATATTTCTATAGTAATAATTAACTAATAGGTGAAATATATTAATAGTATATAACAAATATGAAAGATCACTATTATAGCATAGTAACATATATGCGGTATATTAGTAAGTCATAGTATTATAATCACTATAATATTATACAATTACAAATATAGAGTAATTAAATGAATTGAATTTAATTATTTGGACTTATATATAGTATCCTATTATTTGTCATATTAATGATAACCAAATTGTCATATAATTGTATAAGTATATGACAATATATAGCCATATAATACCTATAATTATAGTGACATAAATTATTGTCACGACCCGAATTTCCCACCTTCGGACCGTGATGGCGCCTAACATTTCACTTGCTAGGCAAGCCAACGTTAAAATAATATTATCCATTTTAAAATAATTTTTAAATTTATTAATAATAAAGAAACAAATGCGGAAGTAAGGTCTGAAATATAGTGAATAATCCATAAAAATAACGGCGTCTAAATACCATCCCAGAATTGGTGTCACAAGTGCACGAACTTCTAGAATAATAAAAATAAAGGTTTGAATGAAATAAAGCTGTCTGGAAATAAACACACAGCTAAGGTACAGTAGACGGGGACTTCAAAACTGCGAACGCCGTGCAGTTATACCTCAAGTCTCCTCTGAGTAGCTGAAATCCGAGCAAGTCTATGGTACGCCGCTGGGACCAACTCCGAAATCTGCACAAGAAGTGCAGAGTGTAGTATCAGTACAACCGACCCCATATACTGGTAAGTGCTGAGCCTAATCTCGACGAAGTAGTGACGAGGCTAAGGCGGTTCACTTACATTAACATGTACGCAATATTAGTAACAACATCAATAATAGAAATAAATTAGGTAACTCATTTATAATGGTTGAAGCCAACTCATCAGTTATAATCAATTATCATTTCCATAAATTCTGTTACAGCGTGCAGCCCTCTCTCACAATATATTCACATTCAATTCTGTTGCAGCGTGCAACCCGCTCTCCCAATATTTTCCTTTTAATCAAGTATGTCATATATTTATTTCAATCGAGTATATATATAGACTTTTAAATAAGTCTGTTGCGGCGTGCAATCCGATCCCCCAATATTGACTTCTCTATAAGTCTATTGCGGCGTGCAACCCGATCCTCCAATATTAACTATTTAACAAGTCTGTTGCGGCGTGCAACCCGATCCTCCAATATTAACTTTTAAACAAGTCTATTGTGGCGTGCAACCCGATCCTTCAATATGGACTTTTAAACAAGTCTGTTGCGGCGTGCAACCCGATCCTCCAATATTAACTTTTAAACAAGTCCGTTGCGGCGTGCAACCCGATCCTCCAATATGGACTTTTAAACAAGTCTGTTGCGGCGTGCAACCCGATCCTTCAATATGGACTTTTAAACAAGTCTGTTGCGGCGTGCAACCCGATCCTCCAATATATTCATTTCAATAAACTCTGTTGCTGCGCGCAACCCGCTCCTCCAATATATTCATTTACCAATTCTTATAGAATAAATTGCCCCAATATATGTAACAATTAATATAAAATTTTAAAACAACAAGCATTCAATAGTTATGATTTAATTATGAAACAAGCAATGACAATTAGCAATTTATTATAAAAATCAGGGAGAAAATAGACAATTTAATATTTAATATGCTAAATGTCAAGTAGCAATTAATACACATAAATCAAATAGCATGTAACAATTATTGCAGGAATTCAAGAATTAATATTTGTCAAGGAATAGGAAAGAAATAATTATTATAACAATTAATTCGTGTCTTAGAACAAATTATGATTTTCAAATAATTATGCAAATAATTAATTTGACAACGTATAGACACTCGTCACCTCGCCTATACGTCGTTCACATGCATTTCACATAACAAATAATTTAAGGGTTCTATTCCCTCAAGTCAAGGTTAACCACGACACTTACCTTGCTATGCAAATTCCAATAAATTACTTGACCACAGCTTTTCCTTTTAAATTTGTCTCCAAAAGCTTCAAATCTATTCACAAATAATTCGATATACTCAATACAAATCGTAGGAATTAATTCCATATGAATTTACTAATTTTCCGGATAAAAATCCAAAATTCACTTTAAAAATTGACAGTGGGGCCCACATCTCAAATGTCGGAAAAATCTTACGAAATCCAAACACCCATTCCGAGACGAGTCCAACCATACAAAAATTATCAAATTCCGACATTGGATTGACCTTCGAATCTTCGTTTTACATTTTTGGAAGGTTTTGTAAAAATCTGATTTTTCTTCCATAAATTCATGGATTCATGATGTAAATAAGTATGGAATCATGAAATATAATCAATATAGGATAAGGAACACTTACCCCAATCTTTTCCCGTAAAAATCGCCTAAATCGAGCTCCCAAACTCAAAAATGAGTAAAATGGCTAAACTCCCCGTTTTATGGGGTTTCTGGCATTTTCGAGCGCCACAAGTAGCGTGGGGCACTGCCTGTGGCGCACTTTCCAGTACAACAATAATTCCCAGCGCCAGGGCTAGCGCCCCACACTACCTTGGGCGCTGGCGGCTATGAAAAATCTTTCCCGACACGAAAATGGGCATAACTCTCTCATACGATTTTCGAATTCGATGATTCTTTTTGCTATGGCTCCAAATTTTCAATACGGATCTAATGCTTCCATCTAAACTGAATTTGGAATTCATTTGCTTAATGAGATATTACTTATTCTTGAAGAAACGACGTCGAACATTCTTGAAATGCCAAAATTAAATTCCGTTGACCACCCGAAATCCACCCGAGGCCCTCGGGATCTCAACCAAATATACCAACAAGTCCTAAAATATTATACGGACTTATTCGGGGTCTCATATCACGTCAAATGACGCTGAAATTATAATTCACACCTCGATTCGATCTTTTGAGTTTCCAAACTTTTCAATTTACAAATCTTGTGCCAAAACATGTTAAATGAATCCGGAATGACTTTAAATTTGGCACACAAGTCATAAATGACATAATGGAGCTATTCCAATTTTTCGAATCAGATTCCGACCCCGATATCAAAAAGTCAACCCCGTGGTCAAACTTGAAAATCTTTAGCCTTTAAATTGCTAGTTCCGTTAAATGGTCATAACTTAAGTTAGGGACCTCCAAATTAAATTCCGGGCATACGCCCAAGTCCCAAATCACGATACGGAGCTACCGGAACTATCAAAACACTAATTCGGGTCCGTTTGCTAAAAATGTTGACCAAAGTCAACTCACTTGAATTTTAAAGCTCTATTTCACATTTTAATTCATATTTCACATAAAAACTTTTCAGAAAATTTTACGGATTGTGCACGCAAGTCGAGAAAGGATAAATGGTGCTTTTCAAGTTCTTAGAACATAGAATTACTTATTAAATTTAAAGATGACATTTTGGGTCATCACATTCTCCACCTCTAAAACAAACGTTCGTCCTCGAACGGAGTTAGAAAAAAAACAAATACCTGAGCTGGAGTAAAGGTGTGGATATTTACTATGCATTTCCAACTCGGACTCCTAGGTAGATGCCTCTACCGACTGACCTCTCCATTGCACTCGAACTGAAGGATAACTCTTAGACCTCAATTGTCGGACCTGCCGGGCTAGAATAGCCACCGGCTCCTCCTCGTAAGTCAAATCTTTGTCCAATTAGACTGAGTTGAAATCTAACACACGGGACAGATCACCATGATATTTTCGGAGCATAGACACATGGAACACCGGATGAACCGCTGATAAACTAGGTGGTAATGCAAGCCTGTAGGCTACTTCACCCACCCTTTCAAGAATTTCAAAGGTTCCGATATACCTAGGGCTCAACTTGCCCTTCTTTCCGAACCTCATTACACCTTTCATAGGTGAAACCCGAAGCAATATTCATTCTCCAACCATGAATGCAATATCACAAACTTTACGGTCGGCATAGCTCTTTTGCCTAGACTGAGCTGTGCGAAGTCGATCCTGAATAATCTTGACCTTATCCAAGGCATCCTGTACCAAATCGGTATCCAACAACCGAGCTTCTCCCGGTTCAAACCAACCAACTGGCAATCGGCATTGCCTTCCGTATAATGCCTCATATGGAGCCATCTGAATGCTCGACTGGTAGCTGTTATTATAAGCAAACTCCGCAAGTGGAAAGAAATTATCCCAAGAACCTCCAAAGTCTATAACACAAGCGCGAAGCATATCTTCCAATATCTGAATAGTGCGCTCTGACTGTCCGTCTGCCTGTGGATAAAATGTTGTACTCAACTCCACCCGCGTGCCTAACTCATGTTGTACAGCCCTCCAAAAATGTGAGGTAAACTGCGTACCTCGATCTGAAATAATAGACACGGGCACACCGTGAAGGCGGACAATCTCAATAATGTAAATTTTAGCTAACCTCTCTGAAAAATAGGTAACTGCCACTGGAATGAAATGGGCTGACTTGGTCAACCTGTCCACAATGACCCAAACTGCGTCAAATTTTCTCTGAGTCCGTGGGAGCCCAACAACAAAATCCATTGTGATATGCTCCCACTTCCACTCAGGAATTTCTAACTTCTGGAACAAACCACCAGGTCTCTAATGCTCGTACTTAACTTGCTGACAATTCAGACACCGAGTTACATGTGCAACTATATCCTTTTTCATTCTCCTCCACCAATAATGTTGCCGCAAATCTTGTTATATTTTTACGGCACCTGGATGAATAGAATACCTGGAACTGTGTGCCTCTTCAAGAATTAATTCACGAAGCCCATCCACATTAGGCACACAAATACGGCCCTGCATTCGCAGAATTCCATCTTCCCCCACAGCAACCCGTTTGGCATCACCGTGCCACACCGTGTCCTTAAGGACAAGTAAGTGAGGATCATCATACTGCCTCTCTCTGATGCGCTCATATAAAGAAGACCGAGCAACTGTACAAGCTAAAACCCGACTGGGTTCTGAAACATCTAACCTTACGAACTGATTAGCCAAAGTTCGAACATCTGCAGCTAATGGCCTCTCACCAACCAGAATATATGCAAGACTGCCCATACTCACAGCCTTTCTACTCAAAGCATCGGCCACCACATTGGCCTTTCCGGGGTGATACAAAATGGTGATATCATAGTCTTTCAACAACTCCATCCATATTCTTTGCCTCAAATTAAGATCCTTTTGTTTGAACAGGTACTGAAGGCTGCGATGATCAGTAAATACCTCACACGAGACACCGTAGAGGTAATGCCTCCAAATTTTTAGCGCATGAACAATGGCTGCCAATTTTAAGTCATGAACAGGATAATTCTTCTCGTGAACTTTCAACTGCCGCGATACATATGCAATTACCTTACCATATTGCATTAATACTGCACCAAGCCCAATGTGAGATGCGTCACAATACACCGTATACGATCCTGAACTAGTGGGTAATGCCAATACTGGCGCCGTAGTCAAGGCGGTCTTGAGCTTCTGAAAGCTCAACTCACACTCGTCTGACCATCTGAATGGAACACCCTTCTGGGTTAGTCTGGTCAAGGTGCTTGGTATAGATGAAAACCCTTCCACGAACCGACGATAATAACCTGCCAAACCTAGGAAACTCCGGATCTCTGTAACCGAAGCAGGTCTAGGCCAATTCTGAATAGCCTCAATCTTCTTAGGATCCACCTTTATGCCTTCTGCCGATACAACATGTCCCAAAAAGGCAACTGAGTCTAACCAAAACTCACATTTTGAAAATTTGGCATATAACTGATTATTTCTCAAGGTGTGAAGCACACTTCGAAGATGCCGCTCATGCTCCTCTCTACTGCTGGATATCATCAATGAATACAACCACAAAAGAATCCAAACAAGGCTTGAACACCCGATTCATCAAATCCATAAATGTTGCTGGAGCATTTGTCAACCCAAATGACAACACTAGGAACTCGTAATGCCCATATCGAGTCCGAAAAGCTGTCTTAGGGACATCAGATGTCCTAATCTTCAACTGATGGTAACCATATCTAAAATCAATTTTCGAAAATACCTTGGCACCCTGAAGCTGATCAAATAAGTCATCAATTCTTGGCAGCGGATATTTGTTTTTGATAGTGGCCTTGTTCAACTGCCGATAATCTATACACATCCGCATCGAGCCATCTTTCTTCTTTACAAATAATACTGGTGCACCCCAGGGCGAGACACTGGGTCTAATGAATCCCTGATCAAGCAAGGCTTGTAACTGCTCTTTCAATTCTTTCAACTCTGGCGGGGCCATACGGTATGATGGAATAGAAATGGGCTGAGTGCCTGGAGCCAAATCAATACAGAAGTCAATATCTCTGTCGGGTGGCATCCCCGGCAGATCTACAGGAAATACTTTCGAAAATTCACGAACAACTGGTACTGAGTCCATAGAAGGGACATCGGCACTGGGATCGCGAATATAAGCCAAATAGGCTAGACACCCTTTCTCTACCATACGTCGAGCTTTCATATAAGAAATAACCCTGCTGGCAGAATGGCCAGGAGTTCCTTTCCACTCTAATTGAGGTAACCCCAACATAGTTAGGGTCACTATCTTGGCATGATAGTCCAATATAGCATGATAAGGAGACAGCCAATCCATACCCAAGATGACATCAAAATCTACCATATCAAGAAGTAGAAGATCCACACTAGTTTCAAGATTACCAATAGTAACCACACACGAACGGTAGACATGCTTTACTACCACAGAGTCTCCCACCGGTCTAGATACACACACAGAAGCCCTCAGAGAATCACAAGACACAACCAAATATGAAGCAAAATAGGAGGACACATAGGAATAAGTAGATCCTGGATCAAATAAAACTGAAGCATCTCTATGGCAAACTGGAATAATACCTGTGATCACAGCATCAGATGACTCGGCCTCAGGCCTAGCTGGAAAAGCATAAAATTGGGGCTGGGCCCCACCACTCTGAACTGCATCTCTGGGATGGCCTCTAACTGGCTGGCCTCCACCTCTAACGGTCTGACCTCTACCTCTAATAGTCCTGACCTCCACCTCTAATGGCATGACCTCCACCTCTAACTGTTTGACACCTACCTCTAGCTGGCTGAGCAGGCGGTGAAGCAACCGGTGCCGGTATGATGGCACGAGAATCTTGCCGAGATCTATTACTCGCCAGTCTAGGGCAATACCTCCTGATGTGACCAATGTTCCCACACTCATAACACCCATCCTGATGTCGTGGCTGCTGAAGCTGAAGCTAACCCAGATGGGGCGGATAACCACTGTAGTAACTCTGGAGTGGTGGTGCACTGATAGGAGTTGAATGTGCACTGAATACTGGCTGCCTAGAGTAAGGCATAATAGGACCGTTACTCCCTGAAGCACCGGGAGATACATTGAGTGCTGAATGAAACGGTCTGGGAGGATGACCCCTACCAAAATTACCCCTGCCTCCAGACGAGGCACCACTGTAACCACCGAACTGACGAGGCCTCTTATCGGACCTCTGCCCGCTTTCCTGTGTAAGGACCATCTCGATCCTCCTTGCGACATTAGCAGCCGCCTGAAAAGAAATCTCACTTCCGGTCTCCTTGGCCATCTGACGTTTGATAGGGTGAGTGAGTCCCTCAATGAAACTCCTCACTCTCTCTCCCTCCATAGGTAGTAAAAGGAGAGCATGACGGGCCAAATCCACAAAATGGGACTCATATTAAGTAACAGTCATACTGCCCTGCTGTAGACGCTCAAATTGCTTGCGAAATTCCTCTCTCAGTGTGATAGGGAGGAACTTCTCCAGAAATAGCTGAGAGAACTACTCCTAGGTAAGTGTAGGTGATCCGACTGGTCGGGTCAATGTATAATATCTCCACCACCTCTTGGCGGAACCCGTCATCTGGAATACGGCAAAATCAACTCCATTGGTCTCAACTATACCCATGTTTTGTAGCACCTCATGGCAGCGTTCAAGATAATCATATGGGTCCTCAGAAGGTGTACCACTGAAGTGAACTGGAAAGAGCTTAGTAAACTTATCCAGTCTCAATAAGGCCTCAAAAGACATGGCGGGCCTATCACCGATCTGTGCCGCAATAACTGGCTGAACTACCCTAACTGGCGGGGCTGCTGGAGCCTAATTTTGGGGAGCCATCTGCTCCGGGGCGGGAGTAGTGGGAGTTTGTGCTCCTCCCCCATCCTGTGAGACGGCTGGTGCCACTAGAAATGTACCATTCTGAGCCACACCCTCCATAAGACTCACCAATCAGACTAGAGCGTTCTGAAGCACTGGAGTGGCTATGAATCCTTCCGGGACCTGAACTGGTCCAATTGGTACATTCTGAACTGGGACCTCCTCCTGAAGGTCTACCTGAGGTTCTTCAATAGGTGCAGTTGCTCGAGCTCTGGATTGAGCTCTACCTCGGCCTCGACCTCTACCCCTGGCCATAGTTGCCACCGGGGGTTCTGGTCCCTGTCCATCGGTAGAGGTATTACGCGTTCTCACCATCTGCGAGTGAATAAGAGTAGAATGGTTCAATCATCGATGATAGAATAAAATCGCACGACAAAATAAGAAAGAAGTGATATTGTTCCTAAACTTCATAGCCTCTGAGAGATAAGTACAGACGTCTTCGTACCGATCCTTCAGACTCTACTAAGCTTGCTCGTGGCTCGTGAGACCTATGTAACCTAGTGCTCTGATACCAACTGTCACGACCCGAATTTTCCACCTTCGGGCCGTGATGGCGCCTAACATTTCACTTGCTAGTCAAGCCAACGTTAAAATAATATTATCCATTTTAAAACAATTTTTAAATTTATTAATAATAAAGAAATAAATGCGGAAGTAAGGTCTGAAATATAGTGAATAATCCATAAAAATAACGGCGTCTAAATACCATCCCAGAATTGGTGTCACAAGTGCACGAGCTTCTAGAATAATAAAAATAAAGGTCTGAATAAAATAAAGTTGTCTGGAAATAAACACACAGCTAAGGTACAGTAGACGGGGACTTCAGAACTGCGAACGCCATGCAGTTATACCTCAAGTCTCCTCTGAGTAGCTGAAATCCAAGCAAGTCTATGGTACGCCGCTGGGACCAACTCTGAAATCTGCACAAGAAGTGCAGAGTGTAGTATCAGTATAACCGACCCCATGTACTGGTAAGTGCTGAGCCTAACCTCGATGAAGTAGTGACGAGGCTAAGGCGGTTCACTTACATTAACCTGTACGCAATATTAGTAACAACATCAATAATAGAAATAAATCAGGTAACTCATTTATAATGGTTGAAGCCAACTCATCAGTTATAACCAATTATCATTTCCGTAAATTCTGTTGCAGCGTGCAACCCGCTCTCCCAATATTTTCCTTTTAATCAAGTATGTCATATATTTATTTCATTCAAGTATATATATAGACTTTTAAATAAGTCTATTGCGGCGTGCAATCCGATCCCCCAATATTGACTTCTCTATAAGTCTATTGCGGCGTGCAACCCGATCCTCCAATATTAACTATTTAACAAGTCTGTTGCGGCGTGCAACCCGATCCTCCAATATTAACTTTTAAACAAGTCTGTTGCGGCGTGCAACCCGATCCTTCAATATGGACTTTTAAACAAGTCTGTTGCGGCGTGCAACCCGATCCTCCAATATTAACTTTTAAACAAGTCTGTTGCGGCGTGCAACCCGATCCTTCAATATGGACTTTTAAACAAGTCTGTTGCGGCGTGCAACCCGATCCTCCAATATTAACTTTTAAACAAGTCTGTTGCGGCGTGCAACCCGATCCTCCAATATGGACTTTTAAACAAGTTTGTTGCGGCGTGCAACCTGATCCTCCAATATATTCATTTCAATAAACTCTGTTGCGGCGCGCAACCCGCTCCTCCAATATATTCATTTACCAATTCTTATAGAATAAATTGCCCCAATAAATGCAACAATTAATATAAAATTTAAAACAACAAGCATTCAATAGTTATGATTTAATTATGAAACAAACAATGACAATTAGCAATTTATTATAAAAATCGGGGAGAAAATAGACAGTTTAATATTTAATATGCTAAATGTCAAGTAGCAATTAATACACATAAATCAAATAGCATGTAGCAATTATTGCAGGAATTCAAGAATTAATATTTGTCAAGGAATAGGAAAGAAATAATTATTATAACAATTAATTCGTGTCTTAGAACAATTTATGATTTTCAAATAATTATGCAAATAATTAATTTGACGACGTATAGACACTCGTCACCTCGCCTATACGTCGTTCACATGCATTTCACATAACAAATAATTTAAGGGTTCTATTCCCTCAAGTCAAGGTTAACCACGACACTTACCTCGCTATGCAAATTCTAATAAATTACTCGACCACAGCTTTTCCTTTTAAATTTATCTCCAAAAGCTTCAAATCTATTCACAAATAATTCGATATACTCAATACAAATCGTATGAATTAATTCCATATGAATTTACTAATTTTTAGGATAAAAATCCGAAATTCACTTTAAAAATTGACAGTGGGGCCCACATCTCAAATCTCGGAAAAACTTACGAAATCCAAATACCCATTCCGAGACGAGTCCAACCATATAAAAATTATCAAATTCCGACATCGGATTGACCTTCGAATCTTCGTTTTATATTTTTTGAAGGTTTGGTAAAAATCTGATTTTTCTTTCATAAATTCATGGATTCATGATGTAAATAAGTATGGAATCATGAAATATAATCAATATAGGATAAGGAACACTTACCCCAATTTTTTCCCGTAAAAATCGCCCCAAAAATAGCCTAAATCGAGCTCCCCAAACTCAAAAATGAGTAAAATAGCTAAACTTCCCGTTTTATGGGGAGTCTGGCGTTTTCGAGCGCCACAGATAGCGTGGGGCGCTGCCTGTGGCACACTTTCCAGTACACCAATAATTTCCAGTGCCAGGGCTAGCGCCCCACGCTACCCTGGGTGCTGGCGGCTATGAAAAATCTTTCCCGACATGAAAATGGGCATAACTCTCTCATACGTTTTCCGAATTCAACGATTCTTTTTACTATGGCTCCTAAATTTCAATACGGATATAATGCTTCCATCAAAACTGAATTTGGAATTCATTTGCTTAATGGGATACCACTTATTCTTGAAGAAACGACGTCGAACGTTCTTGAAATGCCAAAATTAAATTCTGTTGACCACCCGAAATCCACCCGAGGCCCTCGGGATCTCAACCAAATATACCAACAAGTCCTAAAATATTATACGGACTTACTCGGGGTCTCATATCACGTCAAACGACGCTGAAATTATAATTCACACCTCGATTCGATCTTTTGAGTTTCCAAACTTTTCAATTTACAAATCTTGTGCCAAAACATGTTAAATGAATCCGGAATGACTTTAAATTTGGCACACAAGTCATAAATGACATAACAGATCTATTCCAATTTTCCGAATCGGATTCTGACCCCGATATCAAAAAGTCAACCCCGTGGTCAAACTTGGAAATCTTTAGCCTTTAAATTGCTAGTTCCGTTAAATGGTCATAACTTAAGTTAGGGACCTCCAAATTAAATTCCGGGCATACGTCCAAGTCCCAAATTACGATACGGAGCTATCGGAACTGTCAAAATACTAATCCGGGTCCGTTTGCTAAAAATGTTAACCAAAGTCAACTCACTTGAATTTTAAAGCTCTATTTCACATTTTAATTCATATTTCACATAAAAACTTTCCAAAACATTTTACGGATTATGCACGCAAGTCGAGAAAGGATAAATGGTGTTTTTCAAGGTCTTAGAACATAGAATTACTTATTAAATTTAAAGATGATATTTTGGGTCATCAAAATTATGACCTTTACATAATGTATAAACTACATTACAATTATATGTGTTACCTGAATATAACAGGTAGATATACGATAATAATCATAACGTTAACTATTATTATAAGTATACACTTGAATAACATATTATAGTCAGACTATCTTTCATATTGTTAAACTTATACGAAGGGCACATAGGTTGACATATGCTAGTAACAAGTGAATTAAGATATGGTTAGAATTATACCAATGTTATCATATATATATATATAGATATATGACAATATTCATATACCAACTTGTTATTTTAACCAAATTAAATAAATAGGTCTATTATTAAGTTAATAGATAACAAAGTATATCATATGGTCATAGTATAAATGACAACTATCTACATAATAATTTAGATAGTTAATAATATATATGATAGTAACTATGGTTATAATTGATACTTTCAATTATATTGAGCACTAGTTATAATACTTAACTAATTATAGGTTATAAACTATCATAGAATATGATAAGGTTATAAGTACATATGTATATATTTCATCAATAAATACATAACATATTAATCAATATCCATAATATTAGATTAATTAGGGTATATTTACATAGGTATCATAAATTATCAATTATAATATAAATTGGTATATCATAGTATAACTTATGATATACTCTATATATGGTTATATAGAGTATTATATACTATGATTATTACTTATAATAGTTACTATATCATAATAATCATATGATTTCACTACGATAAGTTATGTGAAATATTAGTAACAGGTCACATTATATTATGATCATATATGTTATATAATGATATTGTGACACCGTAATTGGATATGTCAATTATGTATTATTAATTTTAACCACTAATTTAGTGTAATCACATACCATACAATCATATAATCATTATATAGTAATTATTATATAATAGAATTATGATCTATCAAAGTATACTAATATATTTGTTACATATTAATGGTAACAAATATAACCTTTATACTATATGTTAAGGTATTATCTATTAGGTAAATATTATTAATATAGGTTAATGGTAATTATAATAGGATATCAATAATATCCTATTATATCATTATATGTTATCATTGTATATCATATAATTGATATATTAAATAGTTAACTACATATTCATAATCATGAATTACTATATTATTGTAATATACATATTGATATAATACACCAGTTAATTCATACATTCTTATATTATACTCATTTATCATAACTACATAATATGATTACTATAATTATATATAGTATAGTGATTAACCCAATTTTATATAATTAGTAATATAACCCATGTTACCTAATTATGATTATAGTAATTCAAGATATAGCATTAACAATATGATATACATTAAATGTTAGATATATATGATATAATGTATTACTAGGATATGGTAATAAGGTATATTATGTCATTAGTTAATATGGATAATTAATTATAAAACTATATCCACATATAGTGATAAATAATTATAACTATTACATATTGATAATAGTTAAGATTAAGTTATACACATACCTATTTACTAAATTTGATGGCATATTTTATCATATATAAATATGGTTAAGTAATATTAACTATTTATATTGAGTTATCATTATAATTAATACACTTGTAATATACCTATATGAAATATAGTACATATAATGAATAACTTATGGTATTATTACAATAGTACGTAATATCAAAATAGTATTATAATTAATAGGTGAAATACTATACTATATATATGATTGTAACCTAAAATATATAGGTAATTATTGTATTAAAATGTATTAGTGTAGGTATATTATAACCTCATTATATAACCATCATTGGTAACTGTACAATTATATAATATGTAATAATTTATAATATAACCCTATACTTTAGATAATGATATCATTAATTTGGGTATATTAATACGTGATAATAATTATACAGTTTAGTGATATTAATATATATGGATATATTATAAGTTATAGTAATATTATTATATTTAATAGTTATGGTATAATTACCTATAATATCAGCCCAACGTTAATCTTGGTTACAATTTAATAGGTACTTATGTATGATAACGAGTATATATAATTAATGAATCCATTATAATTTAGACTCATCAAGTATAGGTATAGTATAATTAACCTATATGATATTCAATTTTATATCTTTATGCTTATATATTTCTATTGGTACTATGAGTAAACCTTCAATCATAGGTTAACCTGAGTTGATTACATTAAATGTAGTTGGTATATTACATAATCATATATACATATCTATATTATCTATTATAATATTATATATTAGTATTGATTAACAATAAGTATATAAATTGATAATCCTCACCTATATGATGATACATTAATACTAAAGTTTATAATTAGTACATCACAATTAGTATTTATATCGTATAATTGGTTACTATATAGTATATATACTTATTATATTCTATGGTACTTATTATAGTTAACAAATAATTATTATATATAATTATAAGGTTAATATGAATATGATAGTTAGTAATTAGGTATAGTAATATAAATCGGATTAATCACTATTATACTTTCACAATATTAATATACTACTAGTATATTAGTCTGAATATACTAAGAATTGGATTTATAATGATTGTTTTAACTATTATCAGAAATAAGTATTAGATAGTACTTCTTATATTATGATTAAATCTATTAATCATAATTACAATATGAGATATGAAATGGGTTAAATTATATACAGGAGGTAATTTATTATGGTAAATGTTGATCATATATACATCTCAAGTGTATGGTTAATACACTCTAATTGATATGGCTTATGCATTGTATTAACCATATAGTATAATTGAATAATCTGTATGACCAAATTATTGTATATACCGATTAATATAAGTAACCAGATGTAGTCAATAAATACATTAATTAGTAAACTATATACATTATTAATGTTGTATTATACTCGTGTATAATACAATTAGGTTAAATAATTGTATAACAATACCTATAATTGGTAATATATAATTTGATAACACTATATCTCGTATAACCACATACATATTTTTATACTTGAGATGTATATATGATAATAACACATAATTGTAATATATTTCGGAATAATACTATTATCGATTATAGTATATACCAATTAATGCTATCTATTACTAGATAGTATACATAATGTATACTATATTGGATTAATATATGTAAGTCAATATATGAAAGATAACTATAGGTTCCACATAAACCTATAGTTAAGAGCATGTATGATGTGACCAGTATATGTATGATACCTATATAGACTATCTTAATATTAACTTAATATATACTATTATTATGCATTAATTATACAATATGATTGGGTATAATTGTATAATTTATGAATTTAGTATATCAATAATAGTAACCTATGTATAGTTTATATAGGTATCATACATATACTGGTGGTTATAAGTATCTATTTAATTGTATAATGGCTTTTCATAAATGTTACCAATTAGGTTATTGGTTATATAATTAAATATTTAATTATATAATTGTTATCAGTAATCTAATAATTATAGGTAATATTACTTAACCATATATCATATTCGATTATATAATAGTCATATCGGAGTGAATACATAATTAACCCCCTCTAATGATAGCATATTATTTAATATTGGACACATAATATACCATGTACGATAAATGATATGTGAGGTATACTAGTATAAATAGTGAAAAATAATTGGGTAAACATATAAATGACTATTAGATTGGTATCCACATGGTAACTTAAAATTTGGTATCGTAAGCATCACATGGGGAAATATATGTTGGGTATAGGTATGAAATAGGTTATTATCATGGTATATCACAATGGCTATATACCATAATATTAATGATTGTTTATGCTATTATATCATATATGCATTAATTACCTAATGCATATTATCAATCTATAGTAATTAACCATATCACTTGTTACTATAATATGTATACATTAAATCAGAAAATAGACTAAATTATAATATGTATACTTAAATTAATAGGGTATCAACACTATAGATTTATGACATAAATTATAATTAGTGTTAGGTTATATGCTGATAAAAGGTATTATGGATAAATTAATGTTAGGTAACCCATAGTTACTAAATCACATGGAATTATATGAATACGATATCATATATTGTCATAAATGGTATACTATATTATACTATTCTATGCATAAATTACCATATAAGCAATACCAAACTAAATATATTTAATATAAGAATGTATGAATTAACTGGTGTCAATGGGGTGTTAACGGATCATTGGTTTTCCATGATGATCACCAATACTATATGCTAATAACATGGAATATCACTGAGATTGGTATACATGACTGCAAGCATTATAAGTAAACATACATTATAGGGTGAACTTGGGTTTGAAATCAGATTAACCCAAGTGAATGTACGGATCATACTTCCTCCACTTTGGGTACTTATGGATTATACCACGTGACACCAATAACCTATAGTTCTATTGGTGAAATACTTACCAATAGAACCTATATGCTCAAGTTCTATTGGTGAAGCAACCCACCAATAGAAGCCTATTTGGTGAAAATTCACCAAATATATACCACCAATATACCACTGACTATTTCACTTACATACTATAGGTTACCTATAGTGAATATCACTATAGATAACACGTATAGGGTTATAATTTGATGGCATATTTTATCATATATAAATATGATAAAATATAACACATTAAACTATAGCATGTACGGATTTTAACTCAATGTTCCCCATCTGCTATCCTCTCGTTATACGTATATATGATTTTGAGGTTATGCCTGATGGGGAACCTATAAATATAAATTTATAGACTTGTGATTATCATCAAATTATCGTAATATAGGCAATACAATTAAGTAATATTTGCCTATATTTGTTATTGCAATCAGTTGGTAATGTACCTATAATTCTTATAGATTAACCCAAGTGAATGTACGGATCATACTTCCCCCACTTTGGGTACTTATGGATTATACCATTTATGACAATATATTTATATAACTATAATAACATAAGTAAATTCAATAACCTATTACGTATAAGTAATAGGTTATTAAATAGTTATCAAGATATGTTATACTAGTATAAATAGTGATATGTAAACCATTTATAAATACACACCGTTTACATATCATTTAGTTAAGTAATATTTGTGATAACCTATTTTATACGATATGAACATATTTAACTAATGTAAATTCAATAACCATAGTTGCCTATCTAATTATATAAGTAGTTTAAGATTATATCATAATTTTAA